>NC_091949.1:32924204-33049204 GCF_041260155.1 Ptychodera flava
TGTTTGACACATCGTGTACATTTGGATTTTGTAATCAAAAGTGTCACCATAATGCATCTGATAAAAAGTCAAAAGTGCTGTCCAGATAGAAGTTATATTGGTAGATTCAAGTGTTCAAAAAATCATAAAACATTAATAAGAGTCTACTCATACAAATGTGAAACAAGACTCAGTCATATCCGTAAGAATGCATGAGATGACCTTGATGTCTTTATCTTTGAATTGATCATAACTTGAATGGTTCATTTTTTGTACAAGAGAGTGTTTCTAAAAATAATGGTTTGAACACTAGTCAAAAAATGGCATGATTTTACAAATTACTGTCACAAAACTTGTAGGGACTAGATTCGACGAAGTTTCTGAACACTATATTCATATTTCTTACACTTGAGACTCACACATGTCCCACTCAATAATGTAATTCCTTTTAAGATCAGGTGTGCTGAACGTTTGGGCATGCATGTAGAAAGAAATCTTTGTATAATGAATGCCAATGAAATGCATGAACAGGTTGTATCAAGAGTAAACTTTGAAATTCCTTGTTCAAATAATTGTTTTTTCTGAATATTCACTTCATAGGTGACTCTGTTGGAATGAATGATAGGCACCGAAACTTGATACGACAGCAAAGACCTCACTTAGTGAAGGATTTAAATACTCGAGCCATGTTGGATTCTATGGCTGAAGTAAGTATTTAGATGCTGACTTGTCAGAAATTACATGTATTTTAAAATGACAGTGAAAGCTGGATTGATAGGTTAAATCTGCAATTCGAATGGACCATGGTATATTCCCGGGGTATATTCCCATGTGCACATCAACCGTGCACAGAAATACATATATTTTCACTGCTTGTTTGTACACAAGGGTTTGTTTGTACAGCTATCACATGATCTTTTGGGTATACTAAGTCTGTAGAACACATCACGCGTCTTTTTTATTTCTGAGTAGAACCATTGTGTGTGATTCAAAACCTGTGCAGAAATTTATCAGCTTCTGGTAATTTTAATATGTTTTCAAAAATCTTTAGGAGTTTAAATGGGATAAGACTCTTTTTGTGGAGCTTTATATGAAAAACCAACAGGTATACTCAACTGATTAAAGGATGTATGGTATAGTCAACCAATAGTGTTTAGTTTTATTCACATTACAAGATCGCCAGAGACTTATCTGGAAATTTGAACCAGTTATGTTGTAATCCAGTTGGGTTTGGTTGAAAAATTTCAATAAAGTGTTTTTTTTTCATTGCAGGTATTCACTGAAGAAGATGAATCTGCCATCATGAATAAAAGTCTCTCAGAGTATGAACAAAGACGGAAATTTTTAGATATACTTTGCACAAAGGGACCAAATGCATATCCTCATTTTGTTCAAGTGTTGAAAGTTATCACTCCACATCGTGCATCTCCCTTTGAGAATGAGCAATTATAGAAATGCCTGCAACACTTCAAGTTAGGAAAGAGAATGGTTAGGCCATTACATGAAATATAAAATATGTTTGTGTCATACAGTTAACATGCCTACAAGAAATAGGGGCAGGTCAGTCAGAAACTTTCATAAGTATTTTATATTTTTACTTAGGTGCAACCAATCAAAAAACAGAAAAAAAATTGCAAAATGTCATACATGGTTTTTTTAAAATGCCATAAAAAAATTGTAGGGTGATGGTTTTTAAATTGAGTAGGGTTGCTAACTGTAAACACACATTTCATTTTCATTTTGGCCGAAAAGTAAATAAATAAATGTGTCACATTTTGGTGGTAGTGGTAACAGACACACTCTATTGGTAATGTTTATGTCAGAGATTGTAAATGTTACTTACTTCTTACAAAGGGACTCTCTGTTGAAGCATATTGTGGTGTCCCTGTATTTGTTCCTAGGGAAAGCTTCAGTATGTTGTCAGCTGACCTGTCCAAAAGATTGCTCACAATAATCCACACATCCAATGAACCATAGGATTGTTAGTCTTCTCCCCCTGTTGGCAAGTTGTGGTCTGATATTCTCAGTTGTGGATTGGTGATGTTCTTTGATTAAAGAAAAAGAAATCATGATCAACATATTCTAGAATAGAGAAAGGCTTTTGCTTTTGAATTAAGGCAGTATGCACCTCGAAAGTGTATGACTTAATGTTTGCTCTAACTTTCCTCAAGGAATCTTTCAAACATTCTCTTTCAAAATCAAGAATAAAACAGGAGGTCACCGTGGAAATTTTGGTAATAGAGAAACAAGATTTACCAAGATTTACCGATATTAGAAATTCAAAATGGCTGCCATCCCTGTGTTAACTCTATGGAGAAAAATAAAAGTTTTTGAATTCGAAAAAACTAAGCCTGTAAAAGTTTTTTTCAACAAGAGCTTTAAAATGAACCCCATAAGTGGTATATCAGAAGAGAATGTAAAAGTTTGAGAGTCCGTATGTCTGTCCCGAGGTGCGTTCTACCTTAACGTAGAATGTGCCTCGGGGACAGATATTTTGACTCTCAAATATTTACAAGACTTTTCTGGTCTACAGCTCTTGGGGGCTTATTTCAAAGCTCTTGGAGCATTGAGAAACACTTTCACTGTCTTAGTGTTTTGAAAATTGAAAGTTTTATGTTTGACCTTAAAGTTAACACAGGTACGGCAACCATTTTGAATTTGAAATATCTGTAATGTCAGGCAGTTTGTTTCTTCTAGTACCAAAATTAGCATGGTGGCCCCCCGATTTTTGTTCTTAATTTGGTAAGAGAATGCTTGAAAGTCTGCTTGAGGAAAGTGGGAGCAAATGTTTAAGTCATTCAATTACATATGTATGAGGTGCATACTACCTCTAATTATGAAAAAGGGATGTACTATTTTCTATAGTAGCTAGCCTGTCAGATTTAAAAGTGAAGAGTTTATACAACAGTCTTTTCTATTGTATCAATATCAATGGTTTTTGTCTCAATATTACTGTTGTTGGGTGAGACAGGAAGCTTTCCTCTCATTTACATTGTACCGCATTTTCAATTTCTTTTTATGGTCTGGCTTTTGATATTTACAATTAATCTCCATATTGGCATTCCAGTGGGCTGTTGGAACTTTTTGTTCTACTTTCACCGTTGATGATATAGCTATTAAAGCTTAAACTAGGAAGATAAACTTCCAAGAACAATAATGCTTCTTGACTTAGAAGATAAACTTCACAGAGCAATGAAGCTACTCGCCCACTGTTGTCAAACTGGTGTTATTGTTGTTTAATATCAAAAATCACTTTGTTAATTTCAGAAATTGAAAAGTGTGTAGGAAAAATTTAGTTTCCAAGTATGATGTGAAAAAAAAATTGGACACAGTTGAAAGTAGAAATATCATGGAATTACATTAGATGAGTTTATGGATGTTAAAGTAGCATATACATTGTGTGACACAGATTGTGGGAATTTAAACTGTGATGTCTAGAATACAAAGACAAAGAGAGATTTCAGATTTAACCCCTGTATAGCTTTAATTAATTTAAGTCTAGCACCTGTTTTAGATGTCTAGGATGTTTGTAGAGATGGTGGTGCTGATTTTAAGAAATGTGTTTCAAAACAAAAAATGGCAATACGAAGCTGAGGTGCCATTGGTTGCAGAAATTGCTTCCACACAAGCCAGTATGAATTGAGTCATATCTTGGATCTTATCCGGTATCAGACACAAACTGTACATGCTTAGAATTTTTGAACAGGGTTGTAGATATGCCTGATTACAGAATGACTAAAATTGCTCTCTGTATGGGAAAAGACAGACATTGATCATGTGACTCATAACAGATACTCACAGAGATACGCAAGTGAACAAGAAGTTGTAACATGTTGGACTTGTAATCATGAATGAAATACTGTACTGCAGTTGTTGTCAGTACAAATTATTCAAATCTTGGTCAATTTAGAGCAATTGCTCAACTTGTAAAGATAGGGACTGGTAGATATGATTTAGAGATGACTTCTTGGAGAGTATTATACCACGTTTTATCCATCGTCCGCTCGCACGGCTCGTTAGCCAGACAGGAGTCTTCCACTAACTACGCCGTGCGTGATCACGCTGATATACTGTGCGAAGGAAATCTGATAGAACTTGAAAATCAGGCGGACCAATCACAGCACGCGTCACATAAACAGAGAAATCCGAGATGCCGCCGGCAAAGTGTGCATCTGCGACGTAGATCAACGAACAATCTTCACATCAACGTTTCCCAGTCACTTACTTTGCATTCTAAACAAAGTTTGCGGAGGACTTGACGATCGTTTGGATCGAGGTACATTTGTAAACCATGTTTCGCCAAAGTAAATACTTTAGCTAAGCTGCAAGACAGTGTTACAAATTTACACTCTCGCTTTGAATGCGTACAGGAAGAATTAGAAATGAAATGTAAACAACGACAGCGATCGCTGATTGGCTAGTTACAGGTCTCGTACAGTCGTGTGGTGGCGCTTTAAAAACCATGATCTGTGGGCTCGATCGGCCAAGGCCTGATTTCGGGAAGCATCCAGCTGCCCGAACAGCAGGCCTTGGCAAGCGAAGATGCGTTTTATCCAGAATCATTGGTAACTTGAAATTTTTGATGACTAGAAGGTGTGTTACATGTGTATCATTGTATCTGTAATGTATTCATTCAGAGGTAGGAGACTTAAATGTGTGTTTTAATTAACACATTGTTAAAGTTTAATAAGAGAAGCAAAATGTGTTGTATTTTGTAAGACCAATGAGCTGGATCATGTGGGATTTTACCAATCATGAGAATTTAATTTGTGTGGTACTGTTTTAAACAAGGAGTAAGTGTCAAGATTATGTTTATTTTGCGAAATACTTTTCTGTTATAGTAGACATTAAATTTGGTCAAAGTGTTTGAGATACTGGGTATCGTACCTGCATATTTGATGTGCTGCACCTTATATTCGCAAGTTAAGGCGAAACAACTCTCTTCTACATACATTAAGAGTGGCATCTGCTGCTTGTCAACATTGTACCTATCAGCAACAAGTTTCTTGTGAGATATCATTGAACTGTATATGGACTTTTTACACCATGACACCAGTAATATACCCTCAAGGCTAAGGCAGACATTTGCTTTGCTATCTGCCAATACATGCTGTCACTGTAGTCATTGTGATGCTTTATGTTGTCCATTGATTACTGGTGATATGCTTGTTGTACAGGTGTTGTACCATAGTCGCCAGTGTGCTAGTATGGCCATCACACATGTTGGCTTAACCAGTACTTGGTCCATGGAATAGGCTGAACTGCAGTTGATTACTATATAGAACTGTTCCAAATCAAAAGTGACAGTGCTTGGTCAGCATTCAGTCTGCATGTCCTTGGTCAAGTCAGTGTTCATGTTTTGTACAGACAAAGGACTGTCCATAGTCTCCTCCACAAACATTTGTGGAGGGACATGAGGGCTGAGAACTGTCAAATAATGAAGAGACTCTCATGTACATATAGTTGTGAGTTGCCTTATATCAAAAAGTATGCCAAAGTGAGCTGTGTAAATTTTACTTGTAATATTAAGTGTATTCTAAGTTCACTTTGTGCAACTTTAAGGGAAGGGGTGTTCGGAATTTCTGCTGTGCAACTTTTGCATTTATAAACATATATTTCATGCAGGATATCTAGATGCATCATGTCAACATAGCTGCAACATTTAAAGTTATACAATGAACATGATGACAATTATATTTTAACTTTATCAATTACCAACATACCTTGGATAAAGTGTTTGCATCGCTTCTATGGGTCCCATATGACCTTAAATGCAGTTCCAATGACCCCCTCCCTTATCTCTGTGTGTTTCTTTATACCTGGATATTTAATCTGTCCAGAGTTTCATTAGGCTTTCATAGATTTTGATATTTTGGCCAGGCCTATATCCCAAGCCTAACTTGATGACAGTTATTTTCTGTGAACTGTAAGAAAAAATAGGAAATGTTAATGAGTACTGGTATAATGTAATGCTACTATTACAACAAGAAGCTCTAGTTTTGGTATTTATTGTGCAAATTTGAGTAACAGACTTGATCGTCGATGAAATGTTCTGTTACAAATTAACGAACAATGTTATGGATGAGATTTTCTGAAACTGAAATAAACGAACAACTTGATCCCTTGGTGTTTCTAGTCCTTGCCCTCTTTGTTTTATAAAAGAGCAAACTGTTTATAATAAACACAACTGAGATAGAATGTATCTAGGACAGATATTCAGATGCTCAATTTTCACAATACTATTTTGGTCTACCACTTTGTAGGGCTCATGAAGTAAATTAAGATGAGGCCTATACCGACTTCTTTTTAAGAATATAGAGAATGTTACTTTCTCAATGGAGTTGACACATTGATTGCAGCTGTTTTGAATTTAAATTGTCAGTCAGTATTTGGTGATTTGTTTCTCAAGTATTAAATTTTGCAGTTACCTCTTCTTGAACTTAAAAGGGATTGATTTAAAGTTTCCTTATTGGAAGTTTTAGCAAAATTTTTTAAGTCTTTCAAAATTTTACATGTGAATCACATAAGTTCTTGAAAAGCAAAAACTGTTGAACAGATGTAGTATATTCATAAACTTCCTGCTGGCAAACTCAATGAAAAAGCTAACAAACGAAATTTGGTACCTTGCAAATGTTGATTTTCCTCAACACTGCAATATAGCCAGAACTTGGAATGGCGAATGAGCCTCCTCGTGATGGACTCTAGGTGGCGCTATACTTGAAAATTCGGGCAAATACATTCTGACGCGTTGAGGGCGACTTTTATGATTGTAATAGGAGCAACGCGTCGTGATTGTAGTTTTTGCAATCTTCAACATGTGATATCACTCCAAAGTTGATAAATTTATTGTTTCAGTGCCTATAAGTACTTGAATCGGTGTACAAAGCTTTCTGTCCACAGTCTACACAGGTTGCCAAAATGCCAAGACTCCAGATATTGCTCATATGTGGATAAAGGGGTTGTTTGAACTGCGAACATTCCATAACCATACGGTTATGCCTCTAATAATACACTTTAATTCAGGATAAAAGCACAATAAGTATTAAAAATACAGTTTGTTGCATCCCATATAAAAAAGAATAAACAAAAAAAGACATAACATAGTACATAAACTAAATAAACTTGCCACAGCAGCTAAGAGTCAAAAGTTACAAGGTTAAAAAATACATCGACTTTCTATATATCGCGTTAAAGCTAGAATACACAATTGCACCCGATTTTCGAATTGTGGCTAACACGCTATTGTCACTATTTTGCAATCGGTCTTAGAATTTAAACAAGAACTTGCGTCGCAGAGCTTGGAAAGATGGAATTGAATTTTCAACAAACATTGCACTTGCACTACAATGACGAGGCAAACGCATGAGAATACGAAACGCATTGTTGTAAGACACTCTGAGGTTGTTCATACACTGACGGCTGAAATTCCACCATAATTGTGAACAATACATGTTGGTACAGTATGTACGGAAAAGAGTCACCTTAACAGCATTATTACAACTATGAAATTTACGTAGGAGTGAATTCGCATAACCATAAAATTTACGTGTTTGTCTCTTAATGTCATAGTCATCACATAAATTATCAGTGAATACATATCCCAGGTAAGTATGTTTTGAAACGGCATTCAGTTTCTTGGCGCTCAAGTAGACAGGTGGAACCAGGTCAACAGAAAGCCCAAATGAACGAGGAATATACATGCATTCTGACTTTTTCGGGTGATATACAATGTCATGTTCTACCACAGGTCCAGTAGGCATAATTTGTGATGATTTTTCCTATTATTATCATAACAAATGATTATGAATATTAATAAATTAATAATATGAATGTTACGGCATATTAAAACTTTTTTTTCCAAACAATGTCGTCTACTTTGTGTAAATACCGTCTGGAAACCCCATTGTTGTGATAATTATGATTATTAATAAATTACGATTATGATTATTAAAATCATATTTTACACATTGCAATCTGCATATGTGAACAACCCTCTGGAAACCCTTTTATAGTTTCACAATCTATGCCAAAATTACCAGTGACACCATTGCCCAGGTTCAGTCTACGGCGAGAGTTACCATTGGGAGTGGCATTGCCCGGGTTCAGTCTACGGCGAGAGTTACTGCACACTCTTTATATACACTGTGACCTTTTTTATCCGAGTAAACGGCGACCTGCGGCCGCCCGCCGCCTCGGAACGACTATCCAAGCAACGTTACGATAACCTGTGCACAGGTGGTTCTCATCTGCTCCCAGATCAGACCAGGTCTTCTTCGTTCTCGGAACGAAGATCGGCTATTTCCGGAAATCAAGCGAAAAGAATCGAGCTCGCTCGGCATATCCGAGCAACGTGTTGAGAGCAGTACGCCCAAACGCACCCCCTGTGTCCCAGGCCTGCGTGCTCACCATGAGTCAGCATTCCAGCTAGTAACAACAATACCAATTGAATATAAACCACAGTAATTTACTGATACTGTGAGTGTGAGAGTGGACGCATCAAGTGAAAGGTAAACAGCATGGCCGCTGCACTGTCACAGTAACTGACTGACCGACTACGCTCATCAGGCTATCTTTGGGAAGAATCTGTGTCCTGTATAAGCTTACCACTTTCGACTTCAAGATTCTGACACCGAGAGGCATGTCTTCAGGAGGGAAACCAGAGAAAGTCAGTGTCCAGGAGGCGATGGCTAGACGAAGGAAAGGAGAATTCGTTAGATCAGCAACAGCTTTTCATGATTATGTAACAGGTGATATTTACAACATGACTTTGTGATAATCCATAGACCCTCAAAAATACGGGGTTCATTTATTTATCTGGCGAGCCGGTGTTCTGCATCTATACTCATTGCCATCTATACTCCGTTTGACCTTTCACACATACACTGGCATTTGACACGTACACTGGCATATCACCTATTGTTATGCAAATAACTGCCAGTGTGAGTGTTGATGGCAGTGTAAGGTGCCATCTATGCTCTCTTGCCATCTATACTCCACTTTTATTAACAGGAAAGAATATCCTTTTCCCAATTTTAAAGAAATTGCAAAAGGATATAAAATGTTTGATTTCATTGCAGAACCACTGCACTGTGTGCACCTATAAAGCTCACCAGTCTTCCAGATCGGATCTCTATGTACAAACTTCATAGGGTGTACAGTGCATGGGTAGTGGCCCGGGTCCTGTAGCTATAGGCCTACTGGCGATTGGTTGATCCGTGATATTTTTGTGTGAACTCACATTCTGAAGTTTGGTAGTTTTTTGCGTTTTCAGTCATGTTTTCATTTTTTTTTTTTGTTCTGTTTCCGTAATGTACTAATACTTTAATATATTTCAGATCCATTTTCTAACATTTTTTCTTGCAAAACGCCCGAAGTGAAAGGCATTGTTTCTAGTTTGTAATCTTGATTATTGAAAGCAATTAATTGCCAACTGTACTTCAAGCATCCATTTATCAAAGTCGCTGACTGGCAGAATTTGTTGATGATTCCGTTAACTCACGGCAGTAATATACGTCTTTATTCGCTGTCCCTCTGGTATATTAAAAATATGTCAGTGCAGCTTTTACAATGAAGCTCCGTATCAGAAATTCAGTTCTGAACCTATCATATATATAGGTAGCAATCGAGTATAGATGACAACAAAGTATAGACAGCAAAAGAGTATAGATAGCAGTGGAGTATAAATGGCATGTATATGCCATCTATACTCCTGCCATTTATACTCCGTACAACCATTTCTACCGGCCATACACTATACTGAGGGCATGAGTTTGAGGCGAGCGATCGCTTCACTCGCCTAGCGCTCGCGCAAATTAAAATCCACACGAACGATTTTCTGCTCGCGTGGCAACTTGGACAGGACTGCGACATGTTCACAGGATGAATGCACTGCAAAAAAACTGGCGTCTGAACACGTGTTCATCATCGGAATGACAGGCTAAAGCCTGCAGACTTCAGCTTCTTTTTTGTAAAAATTAATTAAATTGTAGCGAACTTATGAACAAGAGAAACAAAGGCCATGCGTACGTGTGCCCATACTGTGTCTTCTATTTCTAAGCTTTTGCTATCGCATTCCGTATCGAGTTACATTCTATTCTGGTGAACGGAGTATTCGGGTCGCTTCCAGCACTTGGAAGTAATAGTGCAGAGGTGATTGTAGTTGAGTGATTGATCCAACGATGTGTCCAAACAATTTTGGGGCCAAAAATTCAATTTGCATGCTTGGCTAATGACTTTCAAAAATTGTTTGCAAAATGAGAGTTTTATTCGCATTTTGCGAGTGTGGCGAGCACCAGCGCAAACACTGCTGAGCAGGCCTGCTCAGCTGTTGATAGAGGTCATGGCAAAAGGTCGTTTAAATTAGCAGTGAGCATGGTGAGCGATTATGCATGGTTGCAACGTCAAAAGATCGCGATTTTTGCAATCGCGAATATTGCAAAAATAAATCGTTCGCGTATCGTTCTTTTTATTGTTTGATGCGATGCGCTAGTGAAACGATACGGAAACGATGTGGAAACGATACGAAACAACCGAGTGAGCGATGTTGGATTGGGGGTTGGGCGATGCGGAAACGATACTGAAACGATAATGAGGCTCAAAAAGCGAAGCTTTGAGGTTGAGCGATACTTTATCTGTATGGAGTGATTTTCAGCCAGATGAATCTAGTAGTAATCCACTATACAGCATTCAAAAAAAGTTTTATTCATAGACTTGTACCAAGTGTAAGGTAAAACCTACCTGTATATCACAAAAGTTGCAGTGTGAGGAGTCACTTGACAGTAAGTGTGCACTTTCAATTCCATGCACAACAAGATTATTGGTTAACACAGCAACGTTGTGTTTCTTTACACTTCCTACAGCAAATGGCTCTAGTGGATTCAAAGCTGAAGCAAATCGTTATCATCTGTATGTATCCTTGGCATGTCCCTGGGCTCACCGCACTCTGATTGTACGCAAATTGAAAGGTTTAGAAAATGCAATTTCTACCACTGTTGTAGATTGGTATATGGCAAGGCCACAGGGATGGAACTTTACTGATCAGGTAGAGTATTCAGAAAATCTGTCAGTGATATTGATATAGACATCAGTATTATTCTTTTATCAGTAGGTTTCTACAACACTTACATGTATATTTGCCTTGATGATTGTATGAAAAAATTGTAGTAATCATATTTTATGTTCTCCTGGACATGACGCCAGGTAATGAGTGCCACTATAGTTGATCAATAGCAAAGGCTGTCATTAAGGGTAGCCATTTTAATGTATCAGTCATTTTCTACTGTGATATTTGAACTTATGCTATTTCCTTAAAATTGGAATACTTGACCAAGATCACACAAATTTGTGCATATTCAATTGCAGTGACAATATTGATGGAGAAACGATTAATAAATACTGGTGTAAGACAAAATTTACCTTTAATTTACTGATTATTTATGAGTTAATTGCCATTTTTAGCTCACATTTGGTGTACCAATGTGAGGTTATCGTATAATATAAGCTGAATCAGTTCATTTGCATCTTATTTGCATGTCTGTATATTTGTGGGTATGTGCGGATGTATGTCCGTCACATACAAATTTTTAAGACTCTCATACCGCCAAAGCTACCGTCTCAGTATTTGGTGTACAGGTAGATGTAGGGGTTGAGATGTGAATTTCTTCAAATGAACACATCAGTGTCAAAAATGTGCAAATGAGGTAAGAAAAAGTGAAATCCTGCAAATGTGCAGGCCAGTAAGAAACAGGCCAACTCCACTGATCTTGAATCATTTCCTGTCATTGTTTATGAACTGTTACATATTAACAGACCTGATGAAACCATAGACAGTAGAGGGGGCGAAGACCGTCTATACTCAAACTAAGAGGGACTTGTTTCTGCTATGCATGTTGCTAAAGTTGACCTCCAGTACCTAAAGTTTCAGACCTTAATTACTTTTGTCATTCCTGTTTTTCTAGTTTAAATATTTCTTGTTGTTTTTCTGGTTGTACTGTGCAGAAATCATTGTCATAACATCAACATAGAATTTTCCTCCACTGAACAGATAGAAACAACATTTATTGTTGATCATTGGTAACCTATACTGGTATATACCAATTCTGATCAAATTTGAGCGACACCGTATAATTGCGGTATTTTTAGAATATTGTATCTTTAATATTTTATTATACATATGTACCAATTACATTCAATATTATTTTGAATGGCTGCATATCAGTCAAGCTGTTGGTGAATATGATTGATGATATGCCCTGGTAACCATAGAAATCAGACCACCTTTCACTTCACACACTTTCTGAAGGATGTTTTTCTTACCAAATTCATTACCCCTTTTCCTGCCAGACAGTATCACTTCCTAATCAGCCAAGTCAGTAAAAAGCGGTATTGAGCCAAAATATGACGCATTTTCACCCACTTGGTTTGGTCTGTTATAGCATCTTCAGTCCAAAAAAATCAAGTTTACAGTATTTATGTTTTCAACAGCTCTTAGAATGTACAGTATTATGTTAAACTACACCACATTGAATATGCTGTGTTTCATTAATTTTAACCATCTTGACCTGGTGGTGAAATATGGACTTGGCAGGAAAAGGGTTACATGCTATACTATAAGGTCAAAAAGAGAAAACCATATCATGCCCCAGGTAACACCAACTTTTGCAGTTTGTAATGACATGTACTAACATCATATTTCTTCTGTGTAAAGTATGTTTCTTCTTTTTAACACAGAAACCCAAATGTACAAAGGACCCAGTTTTCAATGCAAAATATTTAAGTGAAATTTACTACAATTCAGTACCAGGTAAGTGTGTTACCCTTTTACATCCATGCTCTTAGAATTGTTGTACAGTCATCATTTCATTTTTATTAGTCCCCTACGGATCTTGTATACAACCAGTCTTTCATTTTCAAGATGCACGACAATATAAGTATATTTACGATATGTATCATCTGTGTAGACAGTAAACTTTGCTGCCTAATCCAACAAGGTCAGGTTATTAGTTTCAAACTCTTATAACTGTGGATGTAAACGGGTTCGATCGTGCGCGGTCACGCTGGTTGTACACAATGCTATGTACAGCACGGTAAAAATACATCACTAAAATGATCAACATTGTACATATATACCCCGGTATGTAGACCAGCAACAAGCACTAACACAAACATTACACTCAAGACCATGATCGGCAAGCTAGAGCAGGACACGGGAGATGCTGTTGCTTTGATAAGGGAGAAGATCACCGCGTTCACGTACACTAATGAGAGAATCCGGTCCCACAACCAGCTGCACAACGTACCGGCCCGCGACGACTTGGCCCACTACCCACTATTGATCACAATTTCTTACTTCTTCTAGTAATACGTGGCAACAAATAGTGAAATGACAGGACACAATAGACAAAACGAGCGGGTTGTCGCGGCATTTGGCAGGAAAATTGCAGGGCTACACATACATGTAGGGACGTATTGAGAGATCCTGTACACGGTCATGTCAGAGATCCAATGGCTAGCTAATGTAGGCCTACCGGTGCTACGCAAACTTTGTTGTTGTACCTCTTGATTGCCGGGTAGGTCTGAATCCTCTTTCAAATGAGATAAACCCCACATAACAAGAAGACCTATGAAAGGTCCTTCGCTTGACTTGAATACCTGTACTCGGAATTCTCGTTTGCACCCCAACAGGGTAAACTTCGTAGTGGAGTCGGATTCTCCACAGCCGAGTGTAGCGCGCCATATACCCGGTTCTCTTGACACCAGCATTCATGCAGACCACAGTAAAGATGCTTCTTGCTACAGCGGGCATTGCTCTGTGAGCTGTAGATTTCTGTAGCTTGCGTTTTTGTCAATTGTACTCCTGTTGGGCCACTTGAAATGAAAGTTCTCGTCCTTGCTAGCGATGTCGTAGACCAGAGCCCGGTCATTGATAGTCTGTTGGCATATACACGCGTACGGGTAAGTGTTTAGCTCCATGGCTCGAGCGAGCCCCGTTCAACTGATTCAAGAAAATCATGATCAAATGTGATCTCAATCCAGCGTGTAATTACTGTTCAATATTCAGCAGATATTTAACTTAGATTAATTGACCTTTTATTGCGTGTTAGGTTTGGTAAGTTGGTATGCTTGTGACAAATCAGCCGCCATATCAGCGGCAATATTGCAAACATAATAATCAACCCATAACCTGAGCATGCGGCATTCTCGGATATGTTGTCAACAAGGGGGGACCCCCTCAGGAGCTTGCGCAGCGTGACGACCACTGCGCTTTAATGTTGTATCCATGTCTATAGTAGCTTCAGGGACTTTGGCCCTATGTTTTAAGTTGGTCACTGTCATGTGACATGATCTCTTGTACTCTTACATTACATGGTTTATGATCTCTAAGGGTTTGACAAAAGTTATTATGATATTGTAGAAATGTTCATAATATTCATCGAAATTTGCAGATTACCGTGGTGGTTATACAGTTCCAGTTCTCTTTGATAAGAAGACAAAGGTTATCGTCAACAATGAATCTAGTGAAATCATTCGTATGTTGAACACTGAGTTTAATGCATTCTGTAAAACTGAAGATCAGAAGAAGTTAAATCTGTATCCAGAGCATTTAAAGTCAGAAATTGATGAAGTAAATGACTGGGTATATCCGTGAGTACTATTTAAAATAATTGCTTGTGTGACTCACTGAATAAAATTTTTGACACATAGTCCCACAGTGCTTCAGTGCTTGCGAGTGCGATATTGCATGTCAAAGCCACAGCTTCAATATTTATTACTTTGATCAAGATTTGCTATTGATTAAGTTATAAACTGTCAAAGCTGAATTCAGAAATTTGAAATTAAATTCAAACACATCAATATATTTTTGTGTGAGATGAAATATATAGCGATCTTTATGGCTTTTGTCAAGAGTCACCCACATTGTGCAAAGTATGCAGACAGGCTCAAGGCTAGGGAGCTGCCATATGAGAGAGCACATGCTTTGCAGCACTGCAGTCTGTACTGTGTGCTTAGCCATTGAAGCCATCAACCCCTGTGATGGAGAAGAGTAATAGAGTATCCCAATAAATATTTTGATCAAACAAAACAAAGACTATGAATTGTGAACTGTCACTTTCAATTGCAAGCGTATGGGTCAGCCCTACTATGATATTATTATTTTTAGCTCCGCTGTCAGCAACACTGAGCTTATCAAATAGGTTGATTTTCCGTCGTCTCCGTTGTCCGTCAACAATTGCCTTCTCCTCTGAAACCGCAAGTCCAATTGCTTTGAAATTTTATATGCAGTTCACTTAGGGTGACCTCACTGAAGTTTGTTCAAATAGTGGTGAAATTTGCATATTTGTATTTTTGGGGCATTTTTTGGTGTTTTTGGTAAAAAAATCTTCTTCTCTGAAACCGCTTGTCTGATTGCTTTGAAATGTGATATGCAGTTTACTTAGGGTGACTTCAGTCAGATTTGTTCAAATCGTGGTGAAATTTGCATATTTGTATTTTTAAGGCAATTTTTGTCATTTTTGGTAAAAAAAATCTTTAAAAATCTTCTTCAAAAATACCCATCAGATAGCTTTGATATTTGGGATATATGTCCCAAGGGATGATCTTTTTCAGATTTGTTCAAATTGTGCAGAAATATGCAAATTTGCATTTTAAAAGGCAATTTTGGCCATTTTTGGTCAAAAAATGTATTTCTGAAAAAGAATTGGTCAGATAGTTTTGAAATTTGGTATACAGATTTCTATAGATGATCTAAGTAATATATATTGAATTTCTGATGAAATCTGTAATTTTGTATTTTTGGGGCAATTTTTGCCATTTTTGGTCTAAAAGTGTGTATTTCCAAAACTGCTCATCTGATAGCTTTGAAATTTGGTATACAGGTTCCTACAGATGAAGTAAATGATAGTTACTGAAATTTTGATAAAATCTGTAATTTTGTATTTTTGGGGCAATTTTTTCCATTTTTGGTCAAAAATTGTGTATTTTCATAACTACTCATCTGATAGCTTTGCAATTTGGTATACAGGTTCCTACAAATCACCTTAATGATATTGAAATTATGATGAAATCTGCAATTTTTTTAATTTTTGGGCAATTTTTGCCATTTTTGGTCAAAAAATGTGTTTCTCAAAAAGTACTGGTCTGATAGCTTTGAAATTTGGTATGCAGGTTTCTACAGATGAGCTTAGTAATATGTATTGAATTTCTGATGAAATCTGTAATTTTGTAATTTTGGGGCAATTTTTGCCATGTTTGGTCAAAAAACGTGTATTTCCAAAACTACTCATAGCTTTGAAATTTGGTATACAGGTTTCTATAGATGAACTAAATGATATTTGAAATTATGATGAAATCTGCAATTTTGAATTTTAGGGGCAATTTTTTCCATTTTTGGTCTAAAAATGTGTTTCTCAAAAAGTACTGGTCTAACAGCTTTGAAATTTGGTATACAGGTTTCTATAGATGAACTAAATTTGGTCTTTTTGAAATTATGATGAAATCTGCAATTTTTATTTTTGGGGCAATTGTTGCTATTTTTGGTCAGAAAATTTTATTCTCAAAAAACTACTCATCAGATAGCTTTGGTTGACATGTTCTTTAGGGATGATCCAAAGTGATATATTCAAAGTATGATGAAATCTTCAATTGTGTATTTTTGCAGCTATTTTAGCCACTTTTTTCTGGCCACTGCATTGAGCTATCAAAGATTTCCACCTTCTTCATCAACATGTGTCAAAAATAGTTATTCTCTACATAAACACAGCGGAGCTATATCGGCCGCTAGGTCGCTTGTCATTAGAGATATGTTCACTTTCATATGCCCAGCTATAAAGTATATGTTTTCTTTTTCTGAAAACCTTTAAACAATGACCTTTCAATATCAACAATCAAGATTTGATTTGCAATGAATGGTGTATAATTTTGCGAAATTCATTCAAAAATTAGTGGTATTTTCAGTGATGTCTTAAATTCGTACCACAGATTACCAGTCTGTTGGCAGCGAAATAAAGTTGGTATTTTCACAGACAGAGATAATGTAGTCCCCGTATATTTTTTGCATTTTCTAAAAATTGTGACTTTTTTTAAGTATTTTAGCTTCTGATTGAGCTAATTATCACTGCTTTTAAGGTAGCTACATACCTTTTAGACACTTTCAGATTTTATTTTTTTCTCAATTGAACACGTCCCAAACCCCAATAAAGTATACATTTTCTGAAAGCCCTGATATAGAGCTATCCGACCAAGCACAGTACATGGTCATTATTTGCATAAGAGTCACGTGACAAGCATTTGCTGAACCTTCCAAAAAACGTTTTTTCCCGCCGTATGCGAACACGCTGCAAGATTTCCGGTTGGAATTTCTTCATTGACAAGCCTTGACAATATCCTTCAAAACCGTGTCTGGGATTTTCTTTATATGCCTTTGTTTTTTTTTAATGCGCTCTTAAAGGTGTTAGATGAAGTCGCTTTTCATGGAATTTTAATTATCACGCCATATAATTTGAATGGAGCCTCCGGGAAAAAATCGCAGACACGGTTATGAAGGATATTGTCAAGGCTTGTCAATGAAGAAATTCCAATCGGAAATCTTGCAGCGTGTTCGCATAAGGCGGGAAAACCGGTTTTTGGAAGGTTCAGCAAAACTCTTGTCACCTGACTCTTATGCAAATAATGACCGTGTATTGTGCTTGGTCGGATAGCTCTATATCAGGCTTTCAGAAAATGTATACTTTATTGGGGTTTGGGACGTGTTCAATTGAGACAAAAATAAAATCTGAAAGTGTCTAAAAGGTATTTCGCTACTCTTAAATATTTAACTAATTGCTTGCTTTCAGCAAAGTATTTCACATGTTTCATCAACTTCAAAGTATTTCGAAAACAGGTCACGTGCCATTAAATAATGTTTACATAGAAAACCATTGTTAAGAAATTATTTCACGATAAATTGTGCAAATTAGTTATTATCCCGTACTACTTTCTATTAGTAAATATCTATTGGTAAATATTGTTGCCGGCTCCTGAACACTGTATATCTGTGGAAGAAAATAATTATTACGATTGGCAGAACTGTAATTATTTTGAACATTTGGAATCAGAATTTTATTATCGAAGGGAAATTAATATCTCGGCACGGACGGAACAAAATACTGTGACTACGATGGAAGCGGTGTACAGGCAAAGGTACACCGAAGCTTAAGCCGTTGACATCTGCAAGATTTGCTGCGATCTTGACCGAAGACGTCAAAGCTCTCGTCAGGTTGCAAGAAAATAAATGGAAAAACCGTTATGGAAACGGGTCCCGAAGTTGCTGTTTAACGACTGGCTTCGGACAATAACAACGGAAACTTTTACCAGTCGAGCTTGACCCACGACCATGACATAAATCTTGCCGGTTTACGCCAGCGTACAGAAACAGCAACGAAGAGTATGAGCTAGATTCGCGATCGGTATCCAGTTACCATAAATCACTCGCCTACGAAGATCAACAACGGGAAATGAGTAATATTGAGTTGGGTTAATGACAAATTCAACCCGTGACCTCGGTCCGTGATAGAGGGACCGAGATTGAGGGACCATGCCGTGACCGAGCACCCGGGCTGAGCACATCGACAAGCATTACCCATGTCGGCCACAGTGAAGACAAATGTGATAGATCGGCTCCTCCGACAACGCGGCGATCAGTACTTCGCAAGCCTTGCAATGGTGTAGCCAGCAAGTTCAAAACCAGTTACCCGGGCTATTCTCAAATCACCAGTGGAGTCTTCAACTTCACATTTAACATCGCCGCCTCAGAAAACAACTCTTAATAGCGTCTTTCTTCGCCAGATGTCCGTACACCACCGTGTTTCATTCACATAACCGTAGAGCTGACAGCCATTTTTGTTGTCTTTTAGTAGAGATGGAAATACAGTGATATACTGAACTCAGTACGCTGCATCAAATATTTGCATATGAATAGTAGAAAGTTTTCCCTTAGCCAATCAGTGAGCTCACTGCTGATGAAAAGTTCATTGACAGCATATCAATGCGCACTATATAGAATCTATATACAATTAGGCCGTGTCGTAATTAGCTGTTTTTTTCGACAGCGATCGACAAAATTGTGGAACATATGTAATAATAACAGAACCCTATGGCCTTGGAGGGCACTCTGTGAAGTTCTGAAGGTATTTCCTGAGGGATACGGTGTATTCTGCCGCCAGGAAAAGTACAGGCAGAATACACCGTATCCCTCGGGAAATACCTTCGGAACTTCACAGAGTGCCCTCCAAGGCCATTGGGTTCTGTCATATCACTTGTATAACACATACGAACTCCCTAGAGTTTGGACACATTCGGTAACTAGTGTGAAGCACCACAAGCTACCGCGTTAGCGGTTTTTCGCGGGGGGAGGTCAGGAGCCGTTGGAGCTTTTGAAAAACAGAGATTAAAATGGTGTTGTTTGGTGATACTTGGGGAGTATTTTTTTCAGATTTTTTTCGTATAAAAAACTCAAAGGAAAAGAGATCTGAGACAGTGTTTGATAACTTTTATGCCAGTTCACTGATTTCAATGAAGATTACATTTTTTGAAAACGAAAACATAGCAACAGACATACATTTATTCATCGATGTCAAAATAATCACCATAACACTCACGTATTCTCATCCTGATACATGTCTGGCCGAGCCTAAAAATAGGTCGTTTTGCTTTGGGAAGGAATACACAAGCGAAATTCTAACCTCCTAAAAAACTTCAGTGTACCCTGCTGTCCTTGGTTACCCTCAAGCTCCTTGGCATGTTTACTCAGCTAAGTCGGTTACCTAATGCACGGTCCCTATGCAGGGACCGTGGTCCCTATGCAGGGACCGTGGATAACGTTACGGCCTGAGCCATGCAAATATGGCTGCCATCGATGAGTTTCACATGGGCCTTTCATGGATGACATCACAAACTCGCGAGATTTGCAAGATCGATGAGAATTACGTTTGCAGCCTGCAGGATCGACGCACACACTTGCATTTTGCTTGTAAATCACCATCAACTTTTTTTCTCGTACATTTTATTGTTTTATTTTTCAAAAAAATAAATCTTTTTCATTTCTGGCAAGGGGGCGCTCGGAATTTACAAGAGGGCGCCACGCCCCTGTTACCTTATTCAGGGAGAACACTGACATGTACATGTCAAAAATTAAAATGTACCCCCCCCCCTTAAATTTTCTTGTACATGTATCTGCTGTTTCACTTGTCTTGTGGTATATGCACTGATTGCTTCTATCAATTCTACATATTGTAATTGCCAAAGATTAAAATGATACATGTAATTTTGTTGTAGTAAAGTGTATACTGTCAATCAGAAAGAATTCACTGTTTACTTTCCAGATACATTAATAATGGGGTCTATCGCTGTGGTTTTGCTTCAACACAAGAGGCGTACAATGCAGCTGTCAAACCACTCTTTGAACACTTGGATAAGGTATGAACTGTAAATGTATGATTCTTTTTAGTCCCAACGGACACCGTCCAGTGGGACTTATAGGTTTGGTCATGTCCGTACGTGCGTGCGTGCGTGCATCCGTGCGTGCATCCGTTCACGCAGATATCTCAGAGACGCCTGGAGCGATTTCATTCAAACTTGGTACAAGGATTATCACCTATGCCATACATTTATTTTACGATCCAATCCAATATGGCCGTCTGGCAGCCATTTTGCTTCCTGTATTTGATGTCGGTGCGTATGTTCACGCAACTTTCTCAGTGATGCTTGGAGCGATTCCATTCAAACTTGGTACATAGATTACTCTATATGTTATACATATGCACATTGATTTTTGTTGTGATTCGGTCTAAAATGGCTGCTTGGCGGCCATTTTGTTTCCTATATTTGATGACTGTGCGTTCGTTCACGTAAATTTCTCAGCGATGCCGGGCGCGATTGCATTGAAAGTTGGTACCTATCTTAATCCCTATCACATATATATGCACGCTGATTTTTGTAATGATTCGATCATAAATGGCTGTGTGACGGCTGTTTTCTTTCCTGTATTTGATATCCATCCACAGGGTCCCCAGGTATGATCCACGTTCAAGGATGAAATTAATATTAATGCTGTGTTCATGCATAGGGGCTCATGAATGTGTGTCCGTCCATCCGTTCACGCACATATCTCAGAGATGCCTGGAGCGATTTCATTCAAACTTGGTACAAGGATTACTTCATATGTGATACAGATGCACGTCATTTTTAGTCCCCGCGGACGAAGTCCGGCGGGGACTTATAGATTGGGTCCCGTCCGTGTGTCCGTCCGTCCGTCCGTCCGTCCGTCCGTCCGTCATCAACAGTTTCTCAGACACTGCCAACCAATTTTGTTCAAACTTGGCACAAAGGCATAGCACTATGACCTACAGATGCACATCGATTTATTTTGCGATACGATCCAATATGGCCGCCAGGCGGCCATTTTATTACAATTTTTTCATGTACTGAGCCATAACTCAGACATGTTTCAACCGATTTTATTCAAAGTTGGTACAAGGACATTGATCAATGTCATAGATATGCACGTCAATTTGTTTTTTGATATGATCCAATATGGCCGCCAGGCGGCCATTTTATTACGATTTTTTCATGTACAGAGCCATAACTCAGGCGTGTTTCAACCGATTTTATTCAAAGTTAATACAAGGACAATGACCAATGTCATACATATGCACATCGATTTGTTTTGTGATACGATCCAATATGGCCGCCAGGCAGCCATTTTGTTTCGATTTTTTCATGTACAGTGCCATAACTCAGGCATATCTCAACCGATTTTATTCAAACTTGGTACAAGGACATTGACCTATGTCATATATATGCGTGTCGATTTGTTTTGTGATACGATCCAATATGGCCACCAGGCGGCCATTTTATTACGATTTTTTCATGTAGAGGCGCCATAACTCGGACATGTTTCAACAGATTTTATTCAAAGTTGGTACAAGGACATTGACCAATGTCATATATATGCATGTGGATTTGTTTTGTGATATGATCCAATATGGCCGCCAGGCGGCCATTTTGTTATGATTTTTCGTGTACAAAGCCATAATTCAGGCATATCTCAACTGATTTTATTCAAAGTTGGTACAAGGACATTGACCTATGTTATACTTATGCACATTGAATTGTTTTGTGATACGATCCAATATGGCCGCCTTGTGGCCATTTTTTTTACGACTTTCCATGTCCTGAACAATAACTCAGACATGTATCAAGCAAATTTATTCAAAGTTGGTACAAGGACATTTACTTATAGTATACATAAGTACATTGATTTGTTTCTCGATATGGTCTGATATGGCCACATGGTAGCAATTTTGTTATGGTTTTTTTCATGTCGAGAGCCATAACTCTAGCAAGTCTCAACTGATTTTATTCAAAGTTTGTACCTGGACATTGACTTATGTAATACATATACGTATTGATTTTTTAAACAGTAAGATCAAATATCGCTGCGTGGCGGCAAATTTGTTACGATTTTCTCATGTACTGAGCCATAACTCAGACATACCGGTATTTCCACCAGTATCATTCAAAGTTGGTACAAGGACATTGACCTATTTCATACATGCTCGTCAGTTGTTTCACGTCATGTAGCAGTATCATGTCAATTATTGAAGTTTCATAATTAGGTTGATATGTCAGAAATACTGCATCAAATTTCATGAAACTTTGTACAGATGTTAAGCTCACATTGCTTTAACAGTGAAAAAGACATTTATCAGTGTCATTTTAATTAATTTGTAATTGCATATGTAATGAACTTTCCTAATTAGAGTGATATATCCACAAATACAACGTCAAATTTGATGAAACTTGATACAGATGTTGATCTCATAGTGTTGTAAATACTACATTAAACTTTATGAAATATGGTACCGGTTATCTATTAGTGTTAGGATAGAATGGAAAAATGTTTTGCAACATCCTGTCAACTAATTCCCAGTTGTCTCATTTAATTACCTTTAGGATAGTGGCCTACATTGGTTTTATGTTTTTCATCACCATGGAACTCATTCTTGGCCATTGAGTGCCATCAGTATCAAAGTATTTTTATCACAGAACCTGTAATCAAAGTACCCATTAGCAAGCGGGGACTGGGTCATCAACGATGACATTTGTTTTGTAATACGATCCAATAAGGCTGCCAGGCGGCCATTTTATTACGATTTTTAGCTCACATTTTGTATACCAATGTGAGGTAATCGTATAAGCTGAATCAGTTCAGTGGAAATTGTCCTGAAATATACAAATTTGTATTTTTAAGACAATTTTGTCATTTTTGGTCAAGAAAACTTGTTCTTAAAATTACTTGTCTGATAGCTTTGTAATTTAGTACAAAAGTCCCAAGGGATGTTATTAGATAAATTTTCTGCTCAAAGTGTTGGGAAACCCCCAAATTTGTATATTTTTGTTTTGTTTTGTGACCTTAAATGACCTACACCAACCCAAGATATGTTGTGAGAGAATTTTTAAGGCTGTGAACATAATTTTGTCATGTTTTATAATATCAATTTGTAGTAAAATTTGATCCAGAAAACACAGCTGAGGTAATTTTTTCATTGCGAACCAATTCTTGCAACTTTTGCATGTAAGACACACAAGAACTGACAAGAAATTTGGATCCAGGATAATTCCATATGTCATAATCCCCCACAGTGGAAGGCATTTCACTAACTGTAACTGATTTAAGTGCTGTTTACATTCGAATGATAGCACTCTTAGCATTAATTAAAACATACCCAAAGTTGTAAATGCATTTCCTACCAGCTGGTCTTATGTAAACATGGTCAACCAAGGGGTGGAACATTTGATATTCAGGAGGGGGTAGGGGATAGAAGATTGATGAGGTAGCGTTACTTTTTACCAGATCCCTTGTACATTTTTCCCACTCTTTATTTTTTCCCCATTCTCCCACCTTTTCTTTTTGTCAAGCTTCTCTTGCTAATTCTTTTGTTGACATTTGCTTATGTATGTAGGATCTGCTTTTCCCATTGCTATAGAAGTTGATATGCATGTTCCTAAAGATGACCTCCAGTACCTAAGCTGCAGACCTAATTTGCTTTTGTCATTCTTGTTTTTCTGGCTTAAATATTTCTTGAATTTACCAATTCAAACGGAATGTGAGCACACTGTCCTTGACGGTATTTTTTCATGTCCAGAGCCATTACTCAGGCATGTTTCAACTGATTTAATTGAAAGTTGGTACAAGGACATAGACCAATGACATAGATGTGCATGCCAATTTGTTTTGTGATACAATCCAATATGGCCACCTTGTGGCCATTTTATTACGATTTTTTCATGTCCTGAACTACAACTCAGACATGTATCAAGCGAATTTATTCAAAATTATTTTTATCACAGACCTAATGAAGAGGACGCTATCCTCTCTAAGGACCTGTAATCAAAGTACCCAGTAACAAGTGGAGACTGTGTCATCAACAATGACTTGTTTGATGAAAGTATGACAGTCAAGAATACTGTATGGTATTTAGATGGTTTGGCCTTGGTGAACTAAGTTCCTTTCAAAACTCTTTTTAACATTTGCAAAATATCCCACTAAGGTTCCAACCATGTGACTGTTCAGATATGCATGAGTAATCGTCCAACCTGTTTCAGGAACCAGTTTACAGATGATTCATTCTTAGATTATTTAATACGCCACAATCCCAGGGAAATAAAAAAAGAGTTGTTCAATAAAACCTTATACAGAATTACATGAACAAGAAATACAGCAGGAGTATTGCAGTGTTGAAAGGACATACACAGCCAGTATTGATCTAACAAGCTAAATACATACTGACTGCTTATTTTTAATATCATTGCGATGTCTGTCTGTCTGTCCGTGTGTGTGTGTGTGTGTGTGTGTCTGTCTGTCTGTCTGTCTGTCTGTCTGTCTGTTTACAAGATAACTCAAAAACGCCTGAACAGATTCAAGTCAGATTCGGTACACAGGTACCATATGCTAATTGCAAGAACTGATTAGATTTTGGTTAGTGTGGCTTGCATATTAATGAAGTTATGCAACATTGTTTTTTTCCATACGATGGTTTCCCTATGGAGATGGTAATGACAGTGTAGACATATATCACGAAATACTGCACAAAATTTCATGAAACTTTTCACAGATGACAATCTCAGAACATTATCATGATACTGTGAGTGTCATGTCAATTATCTGCTCATTTGCATATTTAATGAACTTTTGTTATTAGTGAGATAACTCTGAAATTCCTGCACCAAACTTGATGATACTTTCAACAAATATTGATCTGATATATCTAATTATACTTAGAAGCATTGGGCAGTGTCAAGTTAATAAATAGCTCATTTGCATATTTTATGAAGTTTTGTAATTAGTCATAAAACTCCGATATAACTGCACCAAATGTGATGAAATCTGCTGCAGATACTGATCCGACCGATATCTAACTGTGGTGTAAAGCATTTAGTAGTGTCAAGTTAATTAAGGGTTCATTTGCATATTTAATGAACTTTGTAATTAGGTATATAACTCTGAAATTACGGCACCCATGTCAGTGAAATCGGGTACGGATATTGTTCTGATAAATATCTAATTGTACTGAGAAGCATTTGGCAGTTTCAAGTTAACAAATAGGTCATTTGCATATTTTATTAAGTTTTGTAATTCGTCATATAATTCCGAAATAACTGCATCAAATGTGATGAAATCTGCTGCAGATACTGATCCAAGAGATATCTAATTGTGGTGTAAAGCATTTAGTTGTGTGGAGTTAATTAAGGGTTCATTTGCATATTTAATGAACTTTGTAATTAGTGATATTACTCCATAATTAGAGCATTACATTTGATGAAACTTGCTACAGATATTGATCTGATAAATATTTAATTGTACTGAGAAGCATTGGGAATGTAAAGTTAATAATTAACTCATTTAAATATTAAATAAAGTTTTGTAATTAGTGATTTAACTGTGAGAGTACTGTTCGAAAGTTGATGAAACCTACTACATATAATGATATAACAAATATCTGATTGTTCTTATTACACGGCTCACATGGGTGTCAATTATATTGGTATGAATTGGGATTATTGACAGGAATATTGAAGAACATAATACAATAAATCCTCATCAGAGATAGCTACTCTGGCAGTAGACCGTATACAAGTCTAGTCTTATCAGAAGTCTGTCTTCCACTCCGCGTTGTGTGTTCAATTGAACTGCTGTCAGAATATACAATGTCTGTCTTTGTTCTTGTGTTTTGGTTATAGTGATTATCCTGAGGTCTGTAAATGTTGCGTAACAGCTCCTTGCTCATTGATTTGTCACTTTAAAATGAGACAGGTCAAAGGTACAATTGTTTAACGTAGGTTGTGGGTAATTCGAATTTTCGTACTGCGTATTAACGGTATCTCCGCACTGCGTATTAACGGTCTTTCCGCGAGCGTTCTTTGCGGAAGTGGTGTTTTTTTAGCGATATAGCATACAATTACTTTGAGGTACGACTTTCAAATCTGGTTTGTCAAAACAGTTCACACCAAGATAGCAAACTTTGTGTAACAGGCCCATTTTAAGTGTGACAAATGTGGGATTATTTGCAGTATTTAAGTGAACTAAACTTTATTTAATACCTAATATGTAACAGGTCTGACCTGAGAGTGAGCGCAGTGTAGGGTATATCGTCATTGATGTTTTCAGGCAATAGCATGCTAATTTCTGTGTTTGATGCATGATGCACATTTTTGCCATTGAGGTTGATTTGCTGTCAATTGTTTTCTAGAATGACAATTATAGATCATTATAGCAATTTAACTCGGAAATGCCAAGTTCACCAACGAAAATTATTTAAAACTGGTAAATTATATAATTCAGATCAGTTTATTGTAACAGGCGTGGGAACAGAGGCAGTCTAACTAAATGTAAAACGAGCACTTGATATTGCCGTCGGTACTTACTGGCTCAAGCACACGAATTTTAATTCTTGTGTGAGTTGACTGTTTGTTCTCTCGTGAGTTGGCTTGTTTCAAAATGGCGGTGCACTAGGATGACCGAACCGGGCTTTCGAAAGTGATCGAACTAACTTTCTCACTTTCTTTGGAACAGAGAGATTCTTTTGTTAGAAAAACACATTGTCGAGTAGAATTTGTGGTAGATGACATCTTTAATTTCACGCAATCTGTGTAAAAGTATTCAAAATGGCCGCCTCCATGTAAACGACCAGCAGCGCACTCTTTTCAAACTTGTAGGTATATAGAGATTCCATTCTAAATTTCATGTATATAAGTTGTCTTAATGCCGCTCTCGCTGCGATCGCTATTAAAAAAGTTTCGAATATATCAAACTAAACAGGGATCTGTTGCTAGAGGGCGCTTCAGTGTAGCATTTTTAGCCCCCGTAGCCATATGTATATATGGCAAGTGAAGCTATTCTCATAGGCTAGGGAACTGTCTGTGTGTATGTCTGTATGTCTGTCCGTCAACATTAAAAACTCCAAAACCGCTGCACATTTCATCTTGATATTTGTTGTGTACATGGATGATGGGCTGTAGATGAGATTTTGTTCAAATGAAGTTGTCATTGCCAAAAATTTGCAAATTAAGTGAAAAAATGTAAAAACAGTCAAAATTGAAAAACTCAATAACCACTGAGCAGATTACATGAAAAATTAGCATGTAAGTACTTTGGGCTGACCTGAAATGATTGTGCACATCTTGGGTCAGTATCTTGGACTTGCTATTTTTCATAAATTTTTTTGTAATTTTCTCCCATTTTTGGTCAAAAAATCTTCTTCTCTGAAACCACAAGTCCGATTGATTTGAAACTTGGTATGGAAGTGCATAGGAGTGACCTTTATCAAATTTGGGCAAATCGTGGTGAAATTTGCATATTTTTAGTTTACATGTCCATAGACTCCCATGTATAAGGCAGATCTCCATAGACTCCCATGTATAAGGCCACAAAAAATAAAAATTTAGTTTCTCATCCTATTCATATTGCAAAAAGGATGCAGTGACACAATTTTTAATCCCCACGGATGAAGTCCAGTGGGCTTATAGATTGGGTCATGTCCCTCTGTTCGTCCATCCGTGAGTCCATCCGTTCACGCAGATATCACGGATATTTTGACAAAATGTCATGTGAACTCGATGACCTTTGACCTCAAATACACATATTTGTCCATAACTCAGTAACCATAAGTGCCACTGCCTTTATGTATGGTATGATGGGACACCTTATGATGCCACATTGTACCTCATTAATTATGCACATATCTAATTTTGAGCCAGCCAATAGAGCTAGAGGTCTGATTTTTGGTATATAGGGATAACTTAGCAATACAATTTTTTTGACAAAATGTCACATGACCTTGGTGACCTTTGACCTCAAATATACTTATTTGTCCATAACTCAGTAACCATAAGTGCTACACCCTTCATATTTGGTATGATTTGACACCTTATGACACCACATACTGTACCTCATTAATTATGCACATATCTAATTCTGAGCAAGCCAATAGAGCTGGATGTGTGATTTTTGGTATAAAGGGATAACTATAGGAGAGAAATTTTTTGACCAAATGTCATGTGACCTCGATGACCTTTTACCTAAAATATATGTTTATGTCAATAAATAAGTAACCACAAGTGCTATGTCCTTTGTATTTTGTAGGGTGGGAGACCTTATGACAACACACGCTTTACCTCATTAATTATGCACACATCTTATTCTGGGCAAGTGAATAGAGCTAGAGGTCTGATTTTTTGGCATACGGGGATTAATTAGCGATATAATTTTTTTTTCAAAATGTCATGTGACCTTGATGACCTTTGACCTCGATTATACATATATATGCATATCTCAGTAACCACAAGTTCTATACCCTCCAATTTTGATTTGATATTAGACCTTAAGATGTCACATCTTGAACCTCATTTATTATGCGTATATGTATTTCTTGGCTGGCCAATACTGCTAGAGGTCTGATCTTTTTTACTGATTTAGAACCATAACTTAGACATGCCTCATGTGTTTCAAATTGGGAACAACGACATAGACCTATGTGCCCATAGATCTCAACATATACACTCCAGTGATACTTCTTAATGACCACATTTCCCTACCCCATCAAGACTAATACTCCTATTACAAGTGGGGACTATGTCATTGTCAATGACTTGTTTAGTTAATGGTTGTATCACAGTAATTGATATTTCTAATTCTGTATTTTTCCATTTTATATTCTGAATAAATACATTAAACATATTTCACTGTCTCCAGTACATTACATTTAAGTATTTTTACTTCATGCACTTTATCCCTTTCACACATGTTCAAATATCTGACCAGAGAACAAACACTAGATAGTCCAGGATGGGAGCTAGAGTGTCATTGACGCTATTTTTTGTATTAAAAATGCCCATATCTTAAAAAATTGTGCAATGACCCCCATTTTTTTCGTTTGATTCGAAATCTATCAGTCAGAAAAATGTAACAACTTAGCCGGCTATTGAACCACTCTTTTTTGGGAGTGGAGATTTAGCCGAGCGGTTCTCTCTGTGGCCACTCCGCTAGGCGACTGATGCCGTATGTTGTGGGTTCAAACCCGATTGAAAACTAGCCGTATCTATATATTGTTGGGCTTAATTTACGAGAGTTTTAAGAAAACGTAGATTTCAGATCATGACATTTGTAATGAAAATATCTAAATTTGGCCAAACTTTGCTCTTTGTATAAAAGCACTATTCATGGAAACGTAGCTATATTTTCTGATATTTTCAAAAGTAGATCACAAAACTAATATATTACAATACAGGGACTTGTGTTGTATAAAATCTGTCAAATTGTTTTTACTCTATTTCAGTTTTATTATTCAATAACACTAGTTAATCGAAAAATACAACATTTTAACCAATTTCAGCTAAATGTTTCCGCGGGACAACATAAAGGGCGCCATATCTCCAAAATTTGCATGCGTACCCCATCTCTTTTTCTTATTTTTTAACATTTCATCTCATCCCAGACATCTGAAAGTTTCAGAAAAATCCTGATTAAAGTCACTGTAAGCCGCAACCTACCTTAACACAACTTCATAACAGTAAAAAAGTATGCAGTAGTTTATGTCATACTGTATGATTTCATGCATCTAGTAGTGTTTGATAAATGTCAATACATGTCGAGTCATCAGCAGTCAATTTCAATGCTTGATAACTTAAGTTTGTAATTTTGTCAAACTCAAAGCCCTTCCATTTCAGGGGTCACAGTAGCAGGTCAAATTGTTCTGTTGAGTTTATAATGCTAAAATTTTCTAGTCTGTTTACTGGATATCCAACATTCTGTGAAGCAAACTACTATTAATGAACCTGTTGTAAAACACGTGAGCATATTTAGTTCACATCTGGTTCCTTTCTGAGTCTAGTTTGTAGAGATTGTTGAAATGGCAGGGTTTTGCTAACAAATGCATAAATACATCATCACCTGCATTTACTGAACTCACAAGCCATCAATCTTTGCTGCTCTATACTAGGGAGAGTTGTTGAAAGTTCAATGAATTCCTAATATTCTTCTCCTGATGTCCCCGATCCCATTTTCACTGCAAAGTTAAAACCATGAATTCTCACATTGAAATTTATACTTCTGTATACTGTTTGCATGTTTAGATATTCAAAATATGAAATACATGCTTGAAATCATGAAACCATTAGTCTTGTACCAATTATGTTTCAGGTGGAAGATATTTTGTCTATGACTCGATATCTGACTGGAAATCAACTCACAGAGGCTGATATCAGATTATTCACTACTTTAGTCAGATTTGATACAGTCTATGTTGGCCACTTCAAGGTAAGAATTAGTCAGGTTTGATACAGTCTATGTTGGCCACTTCAAGATAATAATTAGTCAGGTTTGATACAGTCTATGTTGGCCACTTCAAGGTAAGAATTTTGTCAGGTTTGATACAGTCTATGTATGTTGGCCACTTCAGGGTAATAATTAGTCAGGTTTGATACAGTCTATGTTGGCCACTTCAAGGTAAGAATTAGTCAGGTTTGATACAGTCTATGTTGGCCACTTCAAGGTAAGAATTAGTCAGGTTTGATACAGTCTATGTTTGCCACTTCTAGGTAAGAATTAGTCAGGTTTGATACAGTCTATGTTGGCCACTTCAAGGTAAGAATTTTGTCAGGTTTGATACAGTCTATGTTGGCCACTTCAAGGTAAGAATTTTGTCAGGTTTAGTAGTGATAGTATATTTGCCGACGAATAAACAGCATACAAGCTACAGTATCATAGATAGTGTTTTCCTTACACTTTATCATGTACTCTTCCAGTGTTGCTGTGAGGATGCACACCCTTGCGACAATGTCCCAAAAACAGAACCCGTTGTCCCGCATTCTCGCTCACTGTGGGTCACCTCAGAGGCACTTATGAGTCTACTGTGTTCAATGAGTGTAATCTGCAAGTGATATCTGTTACTGACAATAGCCTTTGTTTTTTCCATGAACATTTTTAGGCTTATATTTACGTACTGTCGATGTTGTGATTAAAGTAACTAAAATACCACACTTGGTTGTAGTCTAACTGAGCACTAATTGGAGGCAGCTTCCGTATACTGTTACAATTGTCTAAAATTAAAGCATGGGGATGTGGTCCCGGTAGCTTGAATTTTGTTTAGTGAAACTAATTATATTAAAATAATACACAATTTGATTGACAACTGTTGCATTTTGTCCTCAAAATGTGTAAAATGTCCCCAAAAATAAATGGTAGTGGGACACAGTGGCCTCTAGTTGAAAATTCCTGGCTGCAACACTGCTCTTCGTGTCAAGTTTTTCAATTGAGATGGTATGCTACTGATATTTGTGTTTGTGTTGATGGTAACCATTGTGAATCTTTATTTTCCTAGTGTAACATAAAACGCATCATAGATTATCCAAATATTTGGGGGTTTGTCCGTGACATTTATCAGACTGATGGAATTGCAGCAACTTGTGATCAGGAGCACATCCAGAAACATTACCAGGTAGGCAAGCAGTGTAACAATACCAGTGGATAAACAAACTGAAGACTGACAAATCTGTTTCAATTGCTTTTGTAAAACAAAATCTTGAGTAAATTAAAATAAGACATGATTTAAAGAAAGTAAGTGCACTTGAAATTTGTGTAAATAAGTAAAAACAAAGTTTGATTAATTACAAGCTTATTTTTCGAGCATTAATTAAAATGTAGTGACAAGAGCAGTGATACAATTAGGAGAATAGTTTTATATGTGTCTCAAATAGCATACCAATACTGCATCAATATGCACTGCAACCTTGTGTGTTACAACTTATATTTTGGTTTTGCCTGTTACATATTTAGCTCATACAGATCCCAATATGAACATCATAACACCACATTGCCTGGTGCATATTAAGCTCAATACAGATCCCGATATGAACATTGTAACACCACATTAGATCTAAACTTGCTGATATTTGATTTCGCAAAACTTAGAATCATAGATAAGACTTTGCTGTGTAGTACAATGTATGCCTGTAAGTATAGGTGTAAATGAACCTGACCAAGTCTCTGTTTTTTTCTGTCTGTGTTGCAGCAAAGCCATCCGAGTGTGAACCCTAGTGGTATCGTTGCAATTGGTCCGGACATTGATTTTAAGGCACCCCATGACAGAAAGAAGTTTAGCAAATGATTTTGATATGGAAATTGCAAATTTATCAACCTTCAAGCTAAATTTTCTTCATTTTTGGACACCATGGCGCAAAGCGCTAAAGGTGTCCTTTGTTGCCATAATTTCTGTGTGTGTGTCCATCCGTCTGTACGTCTGTCCGTCCGTCTGTACGTCTGTAGACAGATTTTGTTCCACTCATAACTTGAGAACCCCTGAGTCCAATTGTATGAAATTTGGTATGTAGCATTGTTATGATAAGATCTAGATCTGATTAGATTTTGGTGGGTGTGGCTTATAAATTAAATGCTCATTATGGCTCAAATTTGGATATACATGTACTGGTAAAAAACGTGCCAAGTATGAGTAACGAAATTTTTTGTATAGCGCCATCTAGCGGTGAGAATTATCTGAACTTTGGATCTGATACCGTCCTTGTTACTGCTATCACAGTCCCTGTGCTCCTATATCATCTTTTCCCGGTGCACGATTGTAATCTTGTACTTGAAAAAGAACTACGTCCAATTCATTAAGATTTACTGTGTACATCATGAAAACCACATCATGAATACTGATATGTGTGTGATCATTTTTGGAATAAAACAAATGTATCAAGTGGTGTTTTGGAAATTCGTATGATCCGACTCACATGTCTGACAGCCTAAGTACGATCATGCTACGGCTTCTGAAAGCGCTCAGTGTGTAAGCGTGTGGGAATTTTCTAAGCATTTGTTCTCGTTTAATTTGGCAAATTATCAGCAAATACCTCAATACTTCATGGTAAACCTTTCTTCTCAATTGTTTCCTGGAGTTTCAAAGTCATACGAACGAAAATGAGTGAAAAATTTTGATGCAAAATCGTGCATCGGCGAGAGTGGCCGCCATGTTTTCAACTCACTATTTTCAGCCCGCTGAGCCTATATTATATATTATAGCCCAAACATGGGACTATGTGCCCGAGGGCAGGTGACCATTTGCCCGACGTAAGGAGGGCAAATGGTCTCCTGCCTCGAGGGTACATAGTCCCATGTTTGGGCTATAATGTTTTTATTACATGCCTCTCTTACACATTTTTCACTCAAAATATTTAGATTTATTGGCAAATGATAATCCAATGCTTTATTTCCATCTTAGACAAAAATCCGTTAACAATGGAACGATTTTCATAATCGAATGGCGCAATGATATATGTAAACTACTGTTATGCGGTTTATCAATTTTTTCTGCAAAATTTTCCAAAACCGGATTTCCTGTGCAAAACATGAAATTTCGACATTTTTACATAAAAAAGTTGTCAAGTTGAAAATAGTTCCGGTTCACTTTCAGTCCAGTGATGACTATGCGGCCCGCGACGTCATCGACGAGTTACCATTGAATCCTATGGAGCGCGCGACGTTCGATATACGAGGCATGTAATAATATATACACAGCGTTCTTTCGCATTTGAGCGTAAGCTTAAAGAGACTGAAAGTATTCATATATAAATAGCCCATGATTCGAGCATTATTTTCATGTTTTTCGTTTGAATTTTGGCCAAATAGTCGCTTTTTAGCGGGTTTTGAATTTTTTTAAAGCATCTAAAAACATTAAAATGACTTTTAATTAACAAACAAAAGAAAAAGTAATTCATTCTCTACAAAATGAAAATATTTTCGACAAGCTGAATCATGCAGCTCAAGAGCGAACAATCCATGTTTTGGACGAGTGTGAGCAATTTTTGCGGGGATTCCCTCATAGCTGCGGCGCTGGAAAACGCAGCTAGTTTCTGTGGAACGGGATGAAATTTTCTTTCAGGCGAGGCGTTTTAAGTCACTCTTCAGAAAAATTACTTATTAATCAGTTATTGTCTCACCGTTTCATGACACATTTTTTTTTATTCAATCACTGATTGACCTGAAAAACAATGATATTTAGTACTCTTTTTCAACAGACTTTAGTAAGTAGTTGACGGCTGTCAAAATACTATCGTTTTCAAAGTACATTTTGAGTGAACTTTGTAAATAAACACACTGAACCATAGTGTAATGTTTTGCTCGGAATTTTGTTGCTATTGAGGTTTATTCATATTTTTAGCTCCCATTTGCCATACATATATGGCAATTGGGAGGTTATATGGTTGAAAAAAGTCTATGTGAGATGTCCGTCTGTATGTATGTATGTATGGATGTATGGATGTCTGTCTGTCCAATGCAAAAACTCAAAAACCGCTGCACGTATTAAGCTGATTTTTGGTGTAATGATGCCATATATGATGTAAATGTGCCGTTCTTAAAATGAACTTTCTAATCTCATAGATATGCAAATGAGGTAGAAAAATGGCCAAAATGGTCAAAAATCAGTAACTCAGGAACTACTCATCTGATCATTGTCATATTTGGATTTTAGGTACCTTAGGCCCAACTCATTCAAACCTATAGATTTGATGTCAATATTTGATGCTTTCTATTTGATGCTTTGAACTTTTTCTTTCTTTTTTTGCCATTTTAGTAAAAAATCTTTTTCTCTTATCAATGGTTGGATCGCTTTAAAATTTGGTGTGCAGGTGCCTTTTGATAACTCAAAATAGAATTCATCAAAATTATGGCAAAATTTGCATATTTTTATTTTTCGGGCATTTTTGCCATTTTTGGTTAAAAATCTTCTTTGAAACTGTGTATGCCATTACTTTCTAATTGGATGTGCAGGTTCCTAGGAGTGACCTGAAGATGACTCGGTGAACTCGGGCGAAATTTGCAAATTTTTTGTACTTTCTGCCATGCTTTCAAATTTGGTACACAGGTGAAATGTAGTAGGTCATTCATTCAAAGTCAAGTACTGCCTGTGTGAATGAGCAGATTATGATTGTGCTGTTCCAGGCTGAGGTGTTATTTATAGGAATGATGCAATGTTAGACGGTAATTGATATTTTAACTGAATTTGACCTACATTGTTTGTAACTCTTGTACTATATAAACCCTATCAATTCACCCAGAAAAAAATGATATGATTTTAAATAATTGAATTAATTAGAAAATCAACAAAGCCAAAATAATTTTAGTGTAGAATTATTAGAAAGTTTTTTCACAGTTCATAGTGAAAAGCTTACCATCTTGGATGATGAAAACATGTAAAAACAACTTTCTGAATCCCAACTTTGACATATTCTCTGCTGTCATGTGTTGTTCTCTGTATGTTATCTAAAAGAAATTGCTATAATAGTTTGTCATGATAGGTTGGTCAAATAAATAGAGATAGAGAAAGTTCCAATTTCCATTAATGGTCGACTTTAAAATTATCTTTTGAGGAAAAAAATTGAGTGGTCAATTAAAAGAGTGGTCAAAGTGATAGGGTTTTTATGGTAAAGCTGGGCTATAAGATTCCTCATGTTCTATTTATAGCAATTATGCAATCTGTGTAAACAGTGCAATGAAAGTGTTACAGGATTCCTTATAATGCTTTTGATGACCTTGAACTTCTTAAGTTGCAAACATTTGTCTCTTCGGTGTGCTTTCTCTGAGTACCTACAGGCTCAACTTATTCAACAGAACTTACTTGCAATGCTAATTTGAGACTTAAAATGTGTTTGGTTCATAGGATGAAAATACTGATAAAGATAACCAGCTGAAGATTCTTTATAAACTGGCAGATATGCTGTTTTTTAGCGACGAAGTTACGTAACTGAGGAAGCTTATGGAGTTGTGAGAGGCAAAGTAGACGTCATTTCCGTCAACAACTTCCGTAAAACTATTTTGTCACACCACGTGATCACCACTTCCGTAAAACTATTTTGTCACACCACGTGATCAGTGTTATCTAATGACTATAGCATACCATTCACGCTGCACACTCGCTATCAGTGAAAATAGTATCGTGTTGGATTGACATTATAATTGAACTTAGGGCGTACGTGTGAGTGTATTGGCTTACATGAAAATGCGATAGACAATGATGCATTTACGTTAGAACGTCCATGCTCGATCAAATTGTTTTTGTTCTGTCGGTGTAAATTACGAGATTGGTGGATGTGGATGGACATGTTGCGTGCGTTGGTCTTTGTCTGACATGCATGTCGTTTCGATCTCCTTTTTACTCAGCTGTGCATGGGAGAATGAATTACGTTCCTCATGGGTTTCAAATATGTAAAAAAATACGAAGTTTTGAGTGGATTTACGATTTCGTTTGCAAAATTACGAGCGAAAATTTCAGCTTCCCATTTCATCGGCGCGACCGTGCAAGAAACCTCAGTCTCCTACTACCTCCATGATCACATGTTGTACCACACGAACATGAAAGGCCTCTGAAACACTCAGTGTGTAAGCGTGTGGAAATTTTCGTAGTGTTTTTTCTCATTTAATTTGGCAAATTATCAGCAAAAACTCAATAATCCGAAGTTTTGAGTGGATTTACGATTTCGTTTGCAAAATTACGAGCGAAAATTTCAGCTTCCCATTTCATCGGCGCGACCGTGCAAGAAACCTCAGTCTCCTACTACCTCCATGATCACATGTTGTACCATAGGGGAAAGAAATCAGTCCCCTGGGGTGGGGAGGGAGTTTTTTTGTGCAACGGTTTACCTCATTTGATTTTATTAATATTGACTGTGATATTTCAAATAAAGTTCAAGTCCAAACCGTCTGACTGCTTTCTTTATTACTACAAGTAATTTTATTGATTTTGACTGTGGTATTTCAAATACAGATTTCGACTCCACACCGTCTGACTGCTTTATATATTACCGACAAGTCCTTATCTCCTCTCCAACTTGTGTATACGCCACTGTAATTGCTCCGAAAACATTGCCAACTTGCTAATCCGCTGTCGGTATCAGCGGATTAAGTGATTGAGTCAACACCACAGCCGTCCCACACGCATTATTTCACTACGTGTGGGACGGCTGTGGTGTTGACTTAAATAAGCTAATCTGCTGATACGCTCAGTCATTAACAAGTTGGCAATGTTTGCGCAGCAATTAGAGTGGTATGTGCACTGGTTGAAGAGGAGATAAGGAATTGGAAACACAGGAGTCGAAAGCTTTATTTGAAATATCACAGTCAAAATTAATAAAATCAAATATTAAAGGTAAACCGTTGCACAAAGAAAACCTCCTCCCCACCCAAGGGGACTTTATCTGCCCCTGTGCACAAGCCAGTATGAATGGAGCCATATCTTGGATCATATCCAGTATCAGACACAAACTGTACATGCTTAAAATTTTGAACAGGGTTGTAGATATGCCTGATTACAGAATGACTAAAATTGCTCTCTGTATGGAAAAGACAGACATTGATCATGTGACTCATAACAGATACTTATAGAGATACGCAAGTGAACAAGAAGTAACATGTTTGACTTGTAATCATGGATGAAATATTGTACTTCAGTTGTCGTCAGTACGAATTATTCAAATCTTGGTCAATTTTAATAGAGCAATTGCTCAACTTTTAAAGATAGGGACTGGTAGATTTGATCAACCTGTGTAAAAGAGAGGCTGTGCTTTTTGTGTTGGTTCACAATTCCTCAAGTTGAAGATGAGAAACACTTTCTGTGTGACTGCTATATATTAAGTCCACATTTAGAGATGACTTCTTGGAGAGTATTTATACCACGTTTTATCCAGAATCATTGATAACTTGAAATGTTTGATGACTAGAAGGTGTGTTACATGTGTATCATTGTATCTGTAATGTATTCATTCAGAGGTAGGAGACTTAAATGTGTGTTTTAATTAACACATTGTTAAAGTTTAATAAGAGAAGCAAAATGTGTTGTATTTTGTAAGACCAATGAGCTGGATCATATGGGATTTTACCAATCATGAGAATTTAATTTGTGTGGTACTGTTTTAAACAAGGAGTAAGTGTCAAGATTATGTTTATTTTGCGAAATACTATTCTGTTAGAGTAGACATTAAATTTGATGGGCGATGTTGCACTTGGTCAAAGGTGTTTGAGATACTGGGTATCGTATCTGCATACTAGTATTTGATGTGCTGCACCTTATATTCGCAAGTTAAGGCGAAACAACTCTCTTCTACATACATTAAGAGTGGCATCTGCTGCTTGTCAACATTGTACCTATCAGCAACAAGTTTCTTGTGAGATATCATTGAACTGGATATGGACTTTTTACAGCCATGACACCGGTAATATACCCTCAAGGCTAAGGCAGACTTTTGCTTTGCTATCTGCCAATACATGCTGTCACTGTAGTCATTTTGATGCTTTATGCTTTCCATTTGATTACTAGTGATATGCTGGTTGTACAGGTGTTGTGCCATAGTCGCCAGTGTGCTAGTATGGCCATAACACATGTTGGCTGAACCAGTACTTGGTCCATGGAATAGGCTCAACTGCAGTTGATCACTATATAGAGCTGTTCCAAATCAAAAGTTGACAGTCCTTGGTCAGCATTCAGTCTGCATGTCCTTGGTCAAGTCAGTGTTCATGTTTTGTACAGACAAAGGACTGTCCGTGGTCTCCTCCACAAACATTTGTGAACCAGGACATGAGGGCTGAGAACTATCAAATAATTGAAGAGACTCTCATATACATATAGTTGTGAGTTGCCTAATATCAAAAAGTATGCCAAAGTGAGCTGTGTAAATTTTACTTATAATATTAAGTGTATTCTTTAAGTTCACTTTGTTCAATTTAAAGGGAGGGGGTCTTCGGAATTGCTGCTGTGCAACTTTTGCATTTATAAACAATATATTTCATGCATGATATCTTTATGCATCATGTCAACATAGCTGCAACATTTAAAGGTTCAATGAACATGATGACAATTATATTTTAACTTTATCAATTACCAACATACCTTGGATAAAGTGTTTGCATCGCTGCTATGGGTCTACTATTACAACTACTAGTTTTAGTAGTGACACTTATTGTGCAAGCTTGAGTAAGAGACTTTGATCGTCAATGAAATGTTCTGTTACAAATAAACGAACAATGTTATGGATGAGATTTTCTTAAACCGAAATAAACAAACAACTTGATCTCTTGGTATTTCTAGTCCTTGCCTTCTTTATTTTATAAATTAGCAAACTGTTTATAATAAACACAACCGAGGTACAATGTGCCTCTAGGACAGATATTCAGACGCTCAATTTTCACAATACTATTGTAGGGCTCATGAAGTAAATTAAGTTAAGGCCTACACCAACTTCTTTTTAAGAATATAGAGACTGTTACTTTCTCCATAGAGTTGACACATTGATTGCAGCTGTTTTGAATTTAAATTGTCAGTCGGTATTTGGTGATTTGTTTCTCAAGTATTAAATTTTGCAGTTACCTCTTCTTGAACTTAAAAGGGATTGATTTAAAGTTTCCTTATTGGAAGTTTTAGCAAAAGTTTTTTAGTCTTTCGAATTTCACAGGTGAATCACACCAGTTCTTGAAAAGCGAAAACTGTTGAACAGATGTAGTATATTCATAAACTTCCTGCTGGCAAACTCAAAGAAAAAGCTAACAAATGACGTTTGTTACCTTGCAAATTTTGATTTTCCTTAACACTGCGATCTTGCTAGAACTTAGAAAGGAGAATGAGCCTCCCCATGATGGACACTAGATGGCGCTATACTTGAAAATTCAGGCAACTCCGTTCTGACGCTGTACATTGCGCGTTGAGGGCGACTTTTATGATTGCAATGGGAGCAACGCGTCGTACGTAGTTTTTGCAATCGTCAAAGTGTGATATTACTCCAAAGTTGATAAATTTATTGTTTCAGTGCCTAAGTACTTGAATCGATGTACAACTCCTGTGATTCGGCCATGCCAAACTTTCTGTTCACAGTCTACAGAGGTCGTCAAAATTCCTGGACTCCAGATATTGCTCATATGTGGATAGAGGTGTCATTTGAACTGTGGATATTCCAAAATCATACCATAGCGACGCGAAGTAAACGTTAGTGACATTGCGGTCGGACAAGTTAGTAACAAAAACGATTAGACATTAGACCCCCGGATGGGGGAGGGGGCACACAGTTCCGAACTCGGTACAGATGAATCCAGTGAATCCCGGACAGTTGAATTTACAAAGCTGAGAATTTACCATATTCCGGTAGGCAGAGGATGTCAAAAGTCTACATTTTTGGTCTTAGTACATTTTTCTGCAGTATATAGTTCAACAGTGCTTATATCGGGATCAAAATTTGTGTTGGAAATTGGAAAAGGGAGGGGAGTTTCTAAAGTTTTCATTTTATCGGTAATTCAATCAAAAGTCCCCACGAATTGAAAAAAGTTGGGTCAAAACCGCCGTACATTTGGTTTAGTGTATTCTTCTTGTTGCAAGTCCTACCCCCCCCCCCCCCCGGAATTAGACCCTGACAATCTCAAACTTTCAATTCAAACACCCGACAGAAATTTCTGAATAATAACGTTCTTTAGCGAAGACTTGTATTTTGTACAACTAAGCCTCAATGGTTACTTCTGACTTTACACAACCACGAAGCATTGTTGTTATTCAGTTACTTATCAAATAATATTAAAATCATATATTTTAATTGTAATTTTATTATCTCCCGTAGAGTTAACACAGGGATATCGATGGCGGCCATTTTGAATTTCAAACATCGGTAAATCTTTGGTAATTTGTTTCTCTAGTACCACAATTTGCAGAGCAGGGTGACCCCGAGTTTTATTCTTGATTTTGAAAGAGCATTGTTCAAGAATGTTTGCTTGAGGTAATTTTGAGCAACACGTAAAGTCTTTCAATATTTAGGCACAAACAACTTTAAAAACATCTTGAAATATTAACGATTAATTTTTAAAATTTTGTATGAAAAACAATTGCATTGAGGACAAGTTCTGTTTTCTGTCTATCTGTCTACTCTACAGATACCTTTGCAATGATATGTTATATTCGATAGGTTTATTTCACTGCTGAGAACAAGTAATGTAACTTACTTAAACAACCTTGCCTCATTCATTTACTTTGCAATGAAAAGAGGAATGGATTCTCTCTCCGTTAGTTAAAGTCTCTGTAACACTTTTTCTTTGGGGCTGTGGCCTACGGTTATGCAATAAATGATTGATCGATCGATAGTCTTACGAACATTATGCATTATGCGCAATTTACAATGTTGTTCTTGACAGGTAAATTCTAGTCCGGACTGAAATTAAGTTATTACATTCATACAGTCTGTACATTTCGACGTAGAATAGGAAATGGTCTTTTAGAAAACAAAACTTCTCTAAAAAAAACACGGAGATTTATCAAAACTTACAGCTAACGGAGTTTTAAATTAACGCAGGCTATTCGTAGCATGACCAATATATTTGATAATCACCGGTCCGTAGTGGCGAGCGCCCTCATAAACGAAGATTCACAATAGATTACTTTCTGCTATTGTACGCGTGGAGGAATTCTTATTGTCACCTTTTTACAGTCGGTCTGAAAGACACCACAGACATGCCCGAACAAGAATTTCGTAGTTTTTTTTTTAGGAGAAATACACCTGTTTGTATCGATTTCTTTGGAAGTACAACTCTTTCGTTTTCGGACAGGACCAAAGTCTGTCGACCTAAATTGGCATGAAGTGAGGTCAGGCCTCCGCCTTGAGCGCAGGTGTCGCTTTGTTTGTAAAAACAGGCGACCTTTGGTTCCTTGTTTACAATGGTGAATTAGGGCCTTCTCATGAAATAAAACATAATAGGCCTACGCAGATATTTTCAAGCCTGAAAGGTAGGTGATTTGGAACACAGCAACGCAATAATGTATTGCCGAAGTTTGTTAGGGAGCTCTATTGAACAGCTTGCAGAGCTTGCATTGACGCAAGTCCCTAAAGGCTCGAAAGCTGCACATTACTCGGATTGGTGTACATGTAGTTGAAAGAACTCTGTGCTTGGGCGACATTTGAAGAGATTTTCATCGCTGCGAATGCTTTGATTGAATTCTTCATTATCGCGTGCACGTACGAGTGTTCTTCGCGCGCGTGACAGTCGTCTGCCGCTGTCGTCACCGTACCGGTTGTCACGACGCGCAGTAACATCACATAATACAACAGGCCGGAGATGCGAAACTAACCGGCACCACAGTTTTGCCGGTTGCGTTGGTGTCTCACGTCGCCGGCGTCGTCGGCTGAGAGGACTGATCAAGAATGAACCGAGGTGAATGTTATGTCCTGGAGAAACTCGAAGATGTCTTCATCGCTCATTTAGATGTGGCGCCAGTCTTGTCGGACTTGCAAAGGGAAGGTGTTCTGAGTAACACTGAAACAGAGGCAGTTAAGGTGAGTTGTTGTTGGTCGATGACCGTAATGTAAACGTCCTCGTATATTTCGTGTTTATCCGGACTGATAAACAAACTTCACAAAAAACCGAGTATAGACTGCTTTACCAGTGTTGTTATGCTACCGGTCATATCATTGTGTGTTTCTTGTACTGTCAACACAAACGTTCGCTCCGAAAATTTACGGCGTGAAGCAGCACGACCAGTTGAAGGACTTCAGAGTCATAACAACACTAATCCCCCCTAGGAGACACACATATCACAATTGAACTGTTGTTGTTATATGCACTCCTTGTATTTTTGTCTAGTCAGGGTTTTTTTTCCGTGAAATTTACAACTTATACGCTAACAAACCTAAGCAAGAGTTGTCCACGAAACGGACTGCTGGTAGTTTTACCATGCCACTGTACCAATCGGAGCTGGCACAGGATAGTCGGCAAGGGGAAGTTTCATGTTGGGCTGAGATATCTTACATGTAGGGTGACAATCGATTTATAAACCAGGCCTAGTAATGAAAAAGATGAATTCGCAAGGCAACGAAATATTCATCAGTAGATCTGAATAGGGGGTTATGGAAATTCCCTGTTCATATATGATATAGGCTAGCCTAGATGAAAGCGCTTAAAGGTAGTATGCGCCTTGCTCAAACTTTCCTTAAGGAATCTTTCAACCATTCTCTTTCAAAATCAAGAATAAAAATAGGGGGTCACCGTGCAAATTTTGGTACTCGAGAAACAAATTACCAATTATTTACCGATATTTGAAATTCAAAATGGCCACCATCCCTGTGTCAACTCTATGGAGAAAAATAAAAAAAATTGAATTTATAAAAACTAAGCCGGTAAAAATTTTTTTTACATCAAGACCTTTAAAATGAACCCCAACATGTGGTATATCAGAAGAGAATTGTAAAAGTTTGAGAGTCCAAATGTCTGTCCCCGAGGTGCATTCTACCTTAAGATATATGTGAATGCGCCTCGGAGACACATAAGTCTTATTCATATTTAGTACACCACTTTTGATGCTGCTTATCCGGACACTGTGAACCTTGTTGAGTGAATGAAGTGTTCTCCATCTTACTGTTTTTCAACAGAAAATTTGTTTTTTTTTCACCAAGGAGTTACATAGGGTTGGGGCCATTTGGATTTTAAATATCGGCAAATTCGAAGTTATTTTTTCTCTCGTTTCAAACTTTGCATGGTGATCTCAATATTGCGTTCTTGATTTTGAAAGAGAATGGTCTAAACTGTCCTTGAAAATACTTGAGCAAAAGTTAAAAACATTCTTTTTCGAGGGGCACACTAAAGCTTTACTAAAATTATGAATGCGAAACAGTGCACTTAATATTCAGTATAACTCAACCTGTGTGTCTTTTTGTCTCATCTCTCTTTACTTCAGGAATATTCAGGATACGTGAAGCAGACAAAGACTTTGCTGTCAAAACTGAAAGAAAAGAGAGGGTCATTTCAGATCCTGCAGAACGTGCTGAGAGAGCAGAATCGCTACCTTTACAATCGTACACTGAAAGAAAAGCAACGATATGACGAACAAATAAAGAGCTTTGATGAAGGTATCAGTTAATTCAATTTTGAATTACAGACAGTAGGAGCGAATGTTTGAATGAAAACGTCAGTTGACTGGTAAAGTCGATGTGTTTTTCATACTCCTTACTATATTCACGCTTCAAATATTATTTTTTTAGTTTTACTATATTTCTTTTTCTGAACAAATATCAAAATGGCTCATGTTAGCTGTCCTCAATCTCAAGTTGTGTTACTCTGACAAGTTTTCTGTAGTATCACATAAATTTTAACAAGTATAATGATGTGTGATATCACTTGAAAGTAGGGAGGTGTCTCGAAGTATCACGATATGTGTTCGTAAAAGGAAAGAACGACATGACTTAAAAAGAACAACAAAAAGGCCACAAGAGAATTTTTACGAAAAAGTTTTCCGTGCGACCTTCATTTTTGCTTTAGAAACTGGCATATCCCTTAGTGGACCAGTTTTTAACGTATAACCTCGTACTCTGTGTTTATTTTAAAAATCGCCAGCAAAGCCGTTCTCCAATTTATATCGATATTTTCTGACGGAACCGGAATTTAATTGTTCGTGTTCTGAATAGATTATCTGCATACTGCACTGTCAAGAGAATCAATTAACATTACTTGAAACGTTCCGTCAACCAAGCAAGCGACATTTTCCAACTCGCTTTTGCGTCGCCGCTAATTGGAAAATGATGAATATAAAACAGGATATTGCATTCCTTGAAAGTATAAAAGACATAATGTATCAAAAACCTATGGACATGACACGTTTTTGTGACGCATTTGCGTATTTTACTGATAAAAGCAACTCGTTAGTTCCACTTGCACTTACTTGCCATATTAGTTCCACAAAGCACCGTGTAATTCTGTTGTCCCTAGCAACGGTTGGTACTGAAATTTTAAAACTCAATTTACATCGACTTTTTCGAGAGATGCACATATAAATACTATGCATAAAATACACCCAATATATTTTTCTGTTGACATCTTCACGGACTCTTTATTTCCCTTTGAATGAAAAATATTATCATCAACTTCTTTGTTTTCAAGCACGTTCCCTTTTTTGAACAAAACTTCAGGAAAAAGTTAACTACATTAATTAAACCTATTATTCTTCCCAGAATACGGCAGATCAGGTAGCAGACTTGGGCGACTGGAAAGTAAAGTGGATCACATCTTGGGAACGTTGAGCGACAGCCGAGATTTTTCTTTTCGTCAAGTTCCAGACCCTGATTCCCTCGGCGTCAAACTGCTGGCCGTCAGTGCAGACCACAGCACAGAGCTTCTCGGTGAGTGAAAAAAAACGGACTGACGAATGAGTCTTTTGATAAGTGATCGACATTTCCCGCCAAAACTACAAAAAGTGCTCCATACCTTTCAGACAAAATCATCGTTCCGTATGAAATGAATGCATTAGTGTTTTCCCAATGCAATTTCGGTCATTTAGATTAAAGTAGCATTCTATAGCAAAGTATTCAGTATCGATTTTAAGTGAAAATAACACAAGACTCACAACAGCCAATTGTCTACAATTCCGTTTATTTTTATTTAATGACTTCAGCAGATAACACAAAATGTCAGCGTGCCATTGAACCGTTATCGTAAAACAACTTCCAAGTGTACATGTCGAACATTGAATTTTCCCATTTTGCTGAAAACTGACTGATTGAACTAAATTGTGAGGCTTCTCTTGGTTTGAAACATAGCCATTCAATGTTCAGTGGTGCGTCACCTTGAAGCAAATCAAAGTAATTTCTGTATCATCACCGAATGCGAAGCGCATATGCGAAGCGCATAGCTTTGGTGAATGTTGTTTCAGTGTGCTAAATATCGTCTGATTCAAGTCAGACTAACGCCGTGTACATTTTCAAAGCCATAATGATTGCTATACAGAATATACACCAAGCAAATCTATGTGCTGATGCGGTACGCGCAGAAACGACGCGAGGTATTCCAGAACGCGACAGGGTAAAATCGGCGTTTATTACACCTCACCTATAGTACTGATCTTGTGATTGGCTAAAAGTCCGCCACGTGACATTCCAAAAAAAGTGATATGACATGGTTCGATTTGCTATTGCCCTCGACTCTTTCCCACTACGCGCTATCCGTTCGAACACAATCATATGTTCGAAGCGCGCACATGTGTAAAGGCGCGGCGTCAGGAACTCTTGCACGAGGTATATAAAATGCGTAATTCGAATATTTGCTCGTCATTTCAACCTGTCTTTCGATGCGCACAGTACAAATACTGAATTTTGTGATGATTTCTAATGTTCGGTGTAATAAAATTAATAACACATAAAGATCGGGCAATATCACGATTTGAGACCCGCCCTCGAGCTGGTGATCTTGGACCGAAATATAGATGATACCCTCGTCTGCGGCTAGGACATCATCAACATTTGGGCATGCGCCTCGGGGACAAATATTCCGACTCTAAAACTTTACATTTCTTTTCTGATCTACCACTTGAGATATCCTACCACTTGAGCGTTAACCTTAACTTTGATCGACAACGATTACGTAGCCATGAACTTGGTAGCCTTTTTATTTTATCCAAAAAGAATAATGTCTCCATTGTATTATATAAGATTAAGTGACTTTAATCCTCTCAAATTCTAATGGAAATTCCATGCTTCACTCTGTACATTTTATACAGAATGTCATAGCAAATAATATCCGATATTAGACTTTTGACATTGTCAATGCCAGAGTTCTCCTATTTCTGATTTTTTATGTCAGTGTCACTGTCAAGGTCATGTTCCCCAAAGTAAGCATATTTGCATTTCTTTCACAAATTTGCATCAAAACAAAGTGTAGTCGATAGGTTTAGGTTTGGTCATCAATATGATAGTTTCCGCTACTCAAATTAAACTTTTGGGTGTATTACGATAATAATCTATGCACCGAAATCATACTTACGTTAAATGAAGTCTAGTTTTAATCATTGGGTCGGTTTTAAAGTTCTTATCGAGATTTATCTGACTGGAGAAGTGCCTTCTTAATTCCTTTTGAGATTTAGGTTTTCAATCCAGTCTTATCCGATGTGACTTTTAAACTCATTCCATTAAACCGTGAACTTGTCTTTCTACTGTCTTCTAATCGCTTTGAACCTTGAAACCTGTAAAATGATCGATGAACACTGGTTGTGATTTTAGCACTTTCCGCGCTTATAAAAACAATTTAGAGGAATTTACTTTTGACGTCATTCTTTGTCAAAGTCAAAGTTCTGGCTATAAGTATCATCATCTTACTCTCGACTTTGCGTCACATCAATTGTGATTCAATTGGCAAAATTAAAAATTCGGGGCCCATGAGAAGCTTTGGTACAATCCATGGAGTGTCTTTTTTATTTACTCACATTAAGGTCCTCAGACCAATCGATTTCTACTGTAAGGTGTTATTCAGATGTGTCATTGAATTATGAACGACTTCCATTGTTCAACATTTAGCTACATGCCTCTGTTACTTGATTGCTTCTGGTACGTGTTGATATTTGGACGTGATATCCGTTAAAATTGTCACAGCGTTGTAACAATGCGATTAAATTCCAGATATTACACACCTGCACTATGGCGCCCTCTGATGGTGAAGCCCTACTTTAATATACGAAAGTTGTTCTAAGCTACTTTTGTCGTAAGTCATCGCTGTTTCAAAAACACTGTCTCTAATGGCCGGATCCCGATGTCTTTTCCTCGATCGCAGATGACAAAGACGGAGCTCACAGAAACGATGACGTCATACCTATGGAATCGTTGAAGTCTTTGGCCACCATACTTTCACCATATCACAACACCGTCATAGGCCACCTGGCTCCGCAGTGGTATGCAAATCAGTCGTACAGAATACGCATGATGACATACGACGAATCCATGGTTATTGCGCTGGCTGACTGGAGAGACAATGAAACTCGGGCAACTTGGAGGAAAATAAAAGATATTGTGAGAAGCACAATCGTCTATGCTAGTCCAGTTGTGAACAGGATTGACGCCCTCAGAGTGTTAGGTGAGAAAAAGATTTTATTTGATATCAGTAAAATTCTCACGTTAGCGGTTGCGAACGCAAAATTTTGGTAAGAATTTCTTCGTCTCTTTTGAATTATACATAAACGTGTATTTAATGGCCAAGCTCTGTTGATAGTAAAGTTGCGACAAATACCACTAAAGCCTGACTACTCTTCTTCAAGAACGGGTGTCATACAAAGACGATTTTAAGCTTCAATGGTGTGCATTAAATAGATAGAATGTCAGCATACTAGGTGTATACTGTGTCATCCCAGTCCAAACATCGACGGTCCTAGCTTCATTGTCCAGAGTGACACAAATTAATAATTGATATCTGAAAAAATACAAAATATTAAGCTAGCCTACATTTCGGTTGGCAACTTTCCTCACCTCTATAGCTGTATACCTGTCCCATTACTTTCTATACCTTCTGAAAATTCTACATTGGTTCATATTACAGGTAAAATCCACGAATCACGATGCGCGTTTTACCAAAATTTGATTCACTTAATTTTATGTACTCTTTCAGACCCCGAAACCGATAAAAGATTACGTGTGCTGTCTTTAAACGTGAGTATCGACGAATGGAAAATCCTTGGGAAGTATCTCGGACTCTCATCCGTTCAGCTACTACACATTCAGGCCGACAATTTGAAATTTGGTAATTTGAACTTGAACTACAACATGATAATGACTTGGATATCGCTACTCGGTGATAAATTCGACGACATGTTCGATTTGCTGGCCAAGGCGCTCGATTCTGCCGACAGGCTGGACCTCGCCGCTACGGTTCAAGATTGGCGGGGACCGAAACCCTTGAGCACGGTTCCGGAAGGAGACGAAAACCTCAGAGCTAGCAAATTATCGCGTGACACTGACGATGTACCACTGGAACGTGAACCATCGAATATCGAGGACGACCACGACATTGACCACGAAAACAAGCAGTCGATGGAGAGGCCAGATGACGGTGATGGAGATTCAAAGACTTCGCAGGAAGGCCTGGACGGCGAACGAGATTTTGGAGATGACGCCCTCATACCCGGAGAAGGGAGTGAAGTTGGTCAAACTAGTGATGTCGAGCCGTTTCGAGATAGCTTCGAGGACGATAGGGACCACAGCAAACTTGGGGACGGTTAAGGAAAGCACTTGCTGGTTTTATAACAAACCATCGTCCTTTTAAACAAACTAGAGAAACACCGTACCGTGTGAAATAATGTCTTTTGGACTATTTGATTGACATCCAGCAGACGCAACAGTCAAAGTCAACACGGACCATTTTCAAAATTGCATGAAAAATTCACAAAGAGAAACACAACGTGGAAGTAAACATTTTGAGGAGTTGCAACTTAAAGGTATTCCTCAAAAGCAGCTTTCCGAGCTCCCGAAAATGTGGCATGGTCCCTTCCTTTGTCATACATTGCATATACTGAACTCTTTGCAAAGTTGACCCAGGGCCCAGTTACCTTGCTGCATGTGCAACACTGCACACTGCACTCAGTTGTAGAGTGCGCCCCCATGCAATCACCTAGGCACAACACCGGCCGACACTTCACGTAGTGATACTGTAGTATTGAGAAATCTATCACTTGTCGAGAGAAGCGGCTTTGCTTTATACGCTGCGAAAAACGTCAACGATGATTAAGTTGATCAAGTCAATCATTGTCTCGAAGCACATACGATACTTAGTTATCAGCTTTAAGCTTAATGGCGATGTTTAATGCCCTTGGCATCGAATAATCTTTACTTCACTTTAGTATGTTCGAATTTTTTAAGAAGGTGAATGATAAATGTATTTTATGGAATGTATACTGACATCCGGGAGCTACAAAAAGGGAGAAAATAGTTTTTCGGGTCTTCATCGCTGTAACCATTTAAAATATCAGAATTCAAAATGTAAATATTTTAGAGGGAAACTAAATTATTCTTTCAAATTCATTCCAGTTCAAGAAAGTTTTGTTGGGATCTTATCAAATAGAGATACATGTGTTTTTAATAAAAGTGCATGGGATCAAAATCGAGAAATTTTATACATTTTGCAGATTACTGTCTGGCAAAATTTAGAATGTCCAAGAGAAAAACTGAAAGCGTATTGTTCATAAATGCATTGTTCTTAGACTCGTACATCTGAAAAATTCCCATGTTCAAGCACATTTTACACAAATTCAAACTTCACACCTCGTAAAGCCTTCTCAACAAAATAGTATCGAATCTTATTAGCTCGTGTCTTTGATGTCTGACGAGTAGTGTAATTTAGTGCACACCACGGCGTCAGGTACCTTGACAAAGATACAGTACCATTTAATTAGGAGCATAGACGGTTCCGTGTATAAGGTGAGGATTAATAATGGTTTATTTCCTTTTCGAAAATGTGTGAAAAAGCACACTCACAAAGACAGTTACATGGAGAAAGTGTTGATATGTGTAGGAAAAACGAGAGTGAAAAATAGTTGTCTTGCAACTAATCGGGTCACTCCCGAATACCTGGTAATTTGACACATTCACTGTATGGGCTGAAATTTATCAATGAATTACATGGAAAATGCGGATCAAAATTTGCAGCAGTAACTATGGAGGCGTGAAAGCTCTCAGGAAGACAAAAAAGATACACAGCATAAACTTGATAAAAGAACCGTTTCCAAGTTTCAAATTCACACAAAGGGAACTTATGGAAATAAAAACCAAGGATTAATGTACATCAATGACCAGTGAGACTATTCTGAAGATAATTTTTGTATTCCACTTTAAAGCGATATCTATTGTGTATTTCTCTTATTTCAATGGGTATAGCATTCCAGACTTTCGTTGCAGCATATTTTACAGTAAATTCACCTGCCTTATGTCTAATTTTTGGTATGGCTAGATCGTTACGAACACTTTGTCTTGTACTATATCTATGTTGAATCGGGACAAAAAAAGTCTTTAAAAGTATCTGGTAGTCTGTGGTTTAAAACATCATGTACAAAAATTGCAAGCTGTAGTTTATGTTGCTTGAAAACATCTAAAATACCAAGTTTCTTAAAAAGTGGGGACGAGTTTGCGTTATAATCGCTGAAGGTCATTATACGGACCATCTTTTCTGAACCAGGAAAATATCATTCAAATAAGTAGGAAAAGTATTTCCCCACACTTCAAGGCCATACATTATGTGGGGTAAAACAAAGGAATTGTATAACAATACAAGTGTAAATAGCGGTCCTACATGACGTAATTTCAGGAACACACCTGTTAACTTACTGATTTTATGAGGTTATCCCACGATATCAGCGCTTGGTTGGGACGTATTGCCACGAGTGAGGGTGCGAGCCGCATCACACGAGTCGAAGACGAGTGTGATGCGGCGCGCACCCTCACGAGTGGCAATACGTCCCAACCAAGCGCTGATATCGTGGGATAACCGATTTATCATATGCCCATGACCGTATATTTATGTAAAAGGTAATTAAAAATAAAGAAATTTTATTAGTTTTTGTCAGTCTTTCGAAGGGACTATGTTTTTATATTCTGCCGCTGGTCTGAGCGCATTGATACATGTTTGTTTACAACAGCTGATCAAGTCGTCGATCGCATCGTGTCGAGTGTATACGGTCTAAACAGGATTATTTCAGCCACAGGCGCTCCTTAGTTGGGTAGTCTGCTAAGTGGATCGATTTTCGGATCGATCTATTGATCCCGTAGTCGATATGCCCGCCACTGCAACCTAAATACTCACTCCTGAGTATTTAGGTTGCAGTGGCGGGCATATCGACTACGGGATCAATAGATCGATCCGAAAATCGATCTACTTAGCAGACTACCCAACTAAGGAGCGCCTGTGATTTCAGCGCAATTTACCGCAGTTCAGAAAAGAATGGAGCCAATTTACTAATCTGGTCACCGTCCCGGTGTTCTGGTGGATAATTATTACACGGACAATATTGTAAGTTTGAATTCACTTTAATAACTCTTGCTGAAACATGGCTGACGTGAACAGGAACGACGAAGTAGCGCGAAATACAACAGATTGTAAACATCAACGTTTAATTTACTACAACAACCTATCCTGTAACTCTCTTTACATCTGAAATAAAGGAACGTTAAATTCATATGTACTAAGAATATGTTTCGTTTTATATCGGTAAATTTTGATTGAATGCAAGATGAACATCATAACATCAAAATCGGAAATAAACAACAATTGATGACGTATAACGTGCCGTATCAGATGATATTTTACGTTCCACGTGACGACGCGTCAGAGGAGACACGGATACGGTCATTGGTATATGATAATCATTCTTACTTGTACAATGTGATGTTTCCATGATAAATTACTGTCTATAGTTACCCCTACAAAAGATGCACTGTCTACTCTTTCTAAAATTTCATTTTTCATTCTTAGTGAACCTTCACATATACAATCTTTTCTATTACTTTTTATAATTGCATATTTAGTCTTTTTAGAGTTTATAGTCAGCCTGTTAGCATCGCACCAATCAGTCACAGCAGATAAATTGTTAGTAACCACATTCAAATCAAGTTTACAGGATTTTTGTATGGTGTGAAAAAGATTTGAATCATCGGCGTACAGTCTAAAATGAAGAACATCAGATGAACAAGGAAAATCATTAATATAAATAAGAAATAAAGTAGGCCCTAGGATCGATCCTTGGGGAACGCCACAAGAAATATGTTTTTTACGAGAATGTACGCCATCGATGCTGACAAACTGACTTCTGGAGGACAAGTAATTTTGTATCCATCGCAAAGGTAAGCCTCTGACACCATAGTACTCTAACTTAGACAGCAAAATATCATGATTTATGGTGTCAAAGGCTTTTGAAAAGTCTATAAAAATACCAGTTGTAATATTACCTTTGTCGATTTCTTCAAAAGATGTTGAGACAAGTTAACTAACGATAATTTTGTGCTGTAATTTTTCCGAAAACCATATTGGTGTTCATATAAAACGTTATTCTGATCAAAAAAGTAAAGCATCTGTTTGTTAACAATTTTTTCAAAAATTTTGCTGAACACTGGTAATATTGAAACCGGTCTGTAATTACTCACATCATCTGCATCACCTTTTTTGTAAATTGGAATCACCCTTGCAACTTTTAAATCATTTGGGAATTCACCCGTTGAAAATGACAATTTATGATATGACAGAGTGGTTTGGAAATTACAGAAATTGCATCTTTTACAAGTCTCACACTTATGTAGTCATGATCAGTCGCCTTGTGGATATCAAGAGATGCAACAGTATTGACAACATCACTTTCAGTTACAGGATTTCTGTCGTGACATGATCTTCAAGCGATAATTATGGTTAGCAGTAATCCTTCATTAAAAGAGAAAGGAACCTCAGGCGATTAAATTGATAATTTATAGAAATCAGTAGTCTCGTGTAAAACTAAATTTCTATGACGTCACGTCATGTCCACATTGGAGGAAAATATATCGCACGACTGTTGTTATGATATCAATTTGACATAGGCTAGGGGCTGTGTGTATATCAAAATTCAAGCCAAATTCTAACTTCCACATACATAAGATTCCCCATGCTGGTGATAAACGACGCTGCCGCCACAGTCTACTCCAATTAAGTATTCATAACATGACTAGTGCAAACGTGCGGGTGTAAAACAATAGATGAGAATATGGATAAAAAGGATTGCGAGAGAATCGACGTTGGGGGAGAACCCTTGACAACCTGAAGACCACGCAGGACGAGACAACTGCTCGGCACTCCTCTCCTCCACGGTCCACCGTCGACATTCGTTGGTCTGACGTAAACTTTAAATGGGTAACTTATTAAGGCATAATGCGCCTAGGGGACGGATATTCGGGCTCTCAAACTTTGACAATTTGTTTTTGGCCAACCATTTGTGGGCGCTCATTTTGAAGTTTATGAAATAAAATACAGTTTTCATCGACTTAGTTTTGTGAAAATTGGGATTTTTTCTCATAAAGGCCGTTGTGTATATTTAGCACCTAAATAACTCGAAGCTAAGACTTTCAAGTCATTTAAGTGAGACAGAAAATGACTTAACACCGACAATGATAAACTGTATCAGGTGAAAATTGTATAACTGTAAATTTGATGGGTAGTATGGAATCATTGGTTGACGTGGTTAACATTTCTAGATTTATATCAAGCTTGTTTTATGAGGTGCAAAACAAGAATTAATTAGCCTTAGCGACGGAAGACGATGTTCACTGAAACAAAAATGTCTGTCGCGAAGAAGCAACTGAAAGGAATCGATAAAAAGGTTGACAAGTGACATACAGTTGTAAATGAGTTCTTTTAGCACATTAAAGCTTTATCAGCCGTATCCTTTTAAGTACTTTCCAAGTTTTAACGGGTTTTATGAAGTTCAGTATTTTACTTTACTCCCCAAATCATGTCAGAATAGACAATGTTCACTTTGTCAACTCAATCGGTATGAATCATGATGCAAAGTCCAGTGTTTTTATCAAAACAAAATTTTCTTCCGGACAAGTACATGTTTTATAGACAAAAATAATGAAAACGTCAAAATTTACAGCCTTTGTGTACCTTTAAGACGGAAAGATATATTGACAGCCAAGTGAGCCAAGTAATGAAGCATTTATGTCAAGAAAATGAAGCTGCGAAAATAATGTCTATGAAAAACGAGAAATTCTAACATTTTCCTGATAAGACTGGGAATAAATCAATGATTGAAAGAAGAAATGTACCCGATCCCGTTATGTTGAAAATCCAGCGAAAAAGAGATCGGCAGACATTTGATCAAGTTCTTCATGAAGTTGGTGCCTAGGATATCCGTATATTGTTTTGCGGTGGTGTTGAACATATATGTAACCATAGACCCTCGAGAAACTCGAGGGTCTATGATGTAACACGCGTATTTTGCTTGAAATCGCTTTTTTTAAAAGAATAATTCATTTCCATATATTTGTTAGTTCAAAATTAGAATATTTGTTGGTTCACCTTTTAGTATGACAAACTGATGTAAGTTAGGTGAGAAAGCAGTGTAATTTTATTAAAAATTATGAAAATTACACAGTCTTCCGGCCCCTTTCCCTCGTCTATAACATTTCAAACACTTCAACTCCACATGGCTGGGTCAAATGTTGAGAAATTTCACAATATGTTCTAAAAATACTGTATAACACAATAGCAATTTTGTTAGGTAGTAAAGTTCTTTTATTTTGAATAAGAGGCATCTCAATTTTGTTTATCATAATTTTAATCTCTTTTTTGAATGTAAGTCTTTCAACCTGTGCCATTTAAGAATGAGAATAAAAAACTTCCAAACAAAATTGTTGGTTTAATGTAAATATACTCTAGTTTCAAATGAGATATTAAATTTCATTAAGTAGTATCAAGTTTTTGACTAAAATGAATGTCTGTCAATAATAGCAAAATTGAGGTTCTACCCCCAAAAATGTACCCCCTTCATCTTTCGAGTAAACTGTTTCTGCCCAACTAAATTTGAGATTGTCTGTTTTTAGCAAATATATAGTATGATGGGGTTTCGTGTAATCTCTGATAATAAATATTGCTTTGAAAAAAGTGTGTTGGTTATGTGCTACGCCATCCTAAAAATTGTCTTTTGTCAGGGCATTAGACAATACCTATTGTCAATTGTTGTCTTTTTCAAAAACAAGAACCGTTACTATTGAAATAAACGTCACACGTAAGCGATGAGAATTTTTTTTTCGGCAATATTAACAGCTTTATCAGTCACATATTCACATAATTTACATATTCACATAAAAATCATATCATAAGTTCTAGATGAGTCCCTGCGATGTGAAAATGCAATTTAAAACGATGAACGATAAGATTTTTTTCACCATTCTCCTCTTCAAAGATCTAGATCTCTTTTCACTTTTATTTCTGTGAGACAGGTTAGCCCAGGGAACTGTATATTTGTACCTGTGGTGATATATCTATTTGAAGCTTCCTCCACGAACACTTTAGTAGTGAAGAAATACAATGACTAACTGACTCTGAACTGACACCCTATAGGGAGTGTTAAAACACGGTTCCTGGCTCACACTAACACGTAAAGAGCTTCATTAAAAACTAATTTTAGCTGATACGTCGTGTTTAAGAGCAGGGTGGATTATTTTCGTAATTGACCCCAAGGGCCGTACAAACGAGTGTAGGTCTGTGAAATCCGACTTGCTGAATATGTTTTACACCTCACTCGATTCCAGTAGGTTTCGTTGACCTTATTTCTGCCCGAAGTTGTCAGTATCGTGCGTTCCTGCAAACAAATTGCTCACGACATGTTGTTAATCATCTGTTACCCGGCGTTCCTCTCTGTCTGGTTAGCCTATCTCGCAGAACAATAAAAATGAAACGACACGACGTAAAAATCGAAAGTTTCAATAAAATAGGCACATTTCGAATGAATGTCGATAGACAGCTTATGCTTTCCATCTTCGAATAACTTCACCACGGTACGTCTACGAATTTTTGTTGTGCGCGATGGCTGCTTTCGGGGAGGTGCTTATATATTCGTTAGTCACTGTAACACGACGTAAAGTTTTGAGTCTTGGATGGGATGAATTCGCACGACAACACTTCTCCAAAATATCTTGAAGCGCGATTTGCTGATATGTCGAGTAAACCACGTTTAGCGCCAGCAGCTTTGAAATGGGGGTATAGGCCTAGGTTACGTGCGACAAACATTGGTATTCTATATAAGGCTTCTTATCCTTCTCTTCGTCAATCTCTGCATTTGTGTCAATGTGTCTTGTAAATCCTTGATTTGGTACCAAAGTAATGTTACGGACTGATAGACCTACAAAGTAATAGAATAATCAACAAGGGTACAATGCGACCTGGCGATGAAAGTAAACAATGTATTTTGAATCGTCATATCAAATTTTCTGTCATCACATACTTGTTTATTCGTATTAGCGATACGAAAGCTATTATATAAGTCACAAACACACGGGTGCGGTTTTCATTCAACATATCGCTCTTACACGCATGATTAAAGTGTCCGCATAATCGTGTTCCCGGCTGAAAACAGCCCTTCATCATCAAAGCATTAATCAAGATAGGGGAATTATAGGAAGTGTTTTGACCTTTCCAAGCATTTATAGTTTGTACAAGAAGTAATTTATAGAGAGGAAAACATCGGATATAGTTAAAACTTCATTTGGGTTTAGCTTATAAAGTGAGCCCATGTAAGCCGTAATATTTATCAGTCGTTTCAAGCCACAACTTGTTCAATTGTCAACAGATTCATTTTCCCGGAAAAATTTACTTCGGAGACACCTTCGGCCCCGACAGATAATGTTAAATTCCTAGACGTCTTTATACTGTGGCCCTCAGACGCTAGACATTCCTATAACAGTTATGTTTGAATATAAGTTATCGACAGGTACACAAAAAACAATCACAATCATACCCATCCATAATCCAATAACACCAGGTCAAATTCGTAATACTATTATTGTAAACATAGACACAAAACAGCACAGAACAGACAGTAAATCACCGGTACACACAACAAAGTCAAATTTGTGGATAAAAGCTGTTGGGCCTCTGGCTTAAAGACCAAGAAGTGATGTCAGGTGTTTCGAAAATATAAGCGCATCCTGCCCCACATGTGGCACCCGCCATATATCAATCTATAAGTCAGATAGGTAGTGGTCACTAACTAAGGCCTAATGTCACCAACGCCATCAGCGATCATTTGTCGAAGAGAGATATCTACCAGCTTGTGATACCTACCAAGAAAGCGTTTGAATGTAGAGACAAGTCTTTCTCTAGTGTAACCTTGATTTACAAGTATGGTAAAATGACAAAATCTACTCAGCCACAGAAGAAAAAACACTTTCTTCAATCATCGATTAAAGTATCTAATTCAAAATCGCTGCACCAAACAGTTTGCGTTACTCAAACATACTGAACTCATAAAGGGGGTATTAGTTTCCATATTTCATACACACCATGATAATTAAAGTATCTTTCAATCTGATTTGTCTGTCTGACGGGTAGCTTTGAAAGACGGAATTTATGTTTTTCTACTCATCGCAGGAGACATTGGCAAAGTATGATTACGAAGTGATAAAATAAATAATTGCATCATTAGATTCAACGTTACTATGATGGATATTGTGACTGTTCAATCTTGTTGAAATAGGCCGGGGATAGTATTACATCCTATGCAGTCATCCAAATGATCTGAGAAAGGTCATGCAGAGTTACCTCCATGTAGTATAAATGTTTAACAGCACATCGATCTCGCGAGATTTGTGTGCTGTGTGACATTCTATAGTATCGGTATTGCCTTTTCTTAAAATTTGGTGACAAGGTATAATGCACCTCAGCGGAACGTGTTTCGGAATTTTTTACAATACTTTTCTGACGGTCAATTTTTGAAATGCCCTTTCTAGTCGCTGGTAAAATAGACTCATGTGAAGCCTGTTGAATAAAGGATCTTTTAACCATCAGGTTTTATTTGAAAATCGAAAATCTATGTTTCACCATGCAGTTAACGCAGGCTGTAACGGCTATCTTGAAGATCAAATATTGATATATAATAGGTAATGTGTTTTTCTTATCAAAGATTTGTACTAGACGAAAGGTTGAGCAAAAGTTAAAACAATCTTCGTTTCGAGGCGTGTGCTATCTGTGCTGATCACATCATCGCGTGCATCATTTGGATTTTGTCTGTTTAGCCATAGCTTTACAAAGGCTGTTTCAAGCTGAATTTCACGACACTTTAGTACAATTGAAAACAATAAGTGCATTAAGATAAAACTGTTTCAGACATTATTTCGAGTTGACCATCATCTCCATGTACATGTCGATCGAATAAGAAGTAGAGTATTTCATTGTGACGGTCGTGACACTTCATTATTTTTTTTTCTACTAAAAGTTTCGAAAACAAAAATGTTTGTTCGGCATAATAAAATTAATAACACATGATAGAGCGGGTAAGATCAACCAAGATTTGAGGCCTGCCCTCTGGCAAGTGCTCATGGCGGTAATTATACCCTCGCCTTCGACACGGGTATTGTCAATGTTACCGTCATGAGTAACATCTCGTGGGCAGGCAATAAATCGTGATCTTACCAGCGCTATCATGCGTTATTATTTAAATATTCATATAATATGTAACAAAAAAGTAAATCTTTTGAATTTGAAACCTTGATTTCTGATCATAATATGTAGTGGAAGCATTTTGGAGGTTAAAGACCCCTCCCAACGATATTGCCAAAGGTCTTTGTTCCTCGTGGTTTTTAATAATGAGTGTGAAAACATGGTTGAAAATGATAATCTCGTATATTACTTTCTAAACAAAAACAACAACGACGACGACGACGACAATAATAATAACAACAGCATAAATAAATAAATAAATAAATAAATAAATAAATAAATAAATAAATAAATAAATAAATAAATAAATAAATAAATAAATAAATAAATAAATAAATAAATACATCAACCAGTGTGACGGTATTTTAGAATAAACTACAGGCATCTTAGGCCTGATTAGTTTTATCCTAAAACATAACTCCAAACAAATTGGAAGTCGAGTCAATGTGTTTGAAATAATTCAATTCTACATCAGTTCCGTTAGCTGGTGAGATGACAGCAGATTACTGTGTGTTAGAGCACCACGGCTTATTACCTTTGTGGTGATTATTAAGGCATACCAACGTATCATGGTTTATCAACAATCAATGTACAACTCTGCTGGCTATTCATCAAACCATGAATAGATCCGTCACAGAATCATCGAGGCATGACGACATATTGATCTTTACTGAGCGAAATCTGTGCTCCAAGAGATAAAGAGGATCAGTCCATACCGCAGTCTCCCTGATCCTTGTTATTTTAGTACAAATTTCACTATTTTATCGTCTCGCAATTCTTTGTGATCCTAAAATATGTATGATTACCGATGTTTTAGCCAGTCTTCTGTGGTTCCCTTGTCAAGAACACTGTGAAGACATATGAGTGATTCCTAAGTCCGCGTACCATTCTGGGTAATGTAAACACATTCTCTGATAAATTATTAAATTCGTACGAAATCCCCCAAAAATAAAGTACTGTCATAATCTATCGAGCGTTTGGTTAAAACTGCGGCACATGTGAGAATCATTAAATAAGTTGATTATAGAGATCAAAAGTACAAGGGCTTCTGTATTGTTGAAACGGTAAAATGCCTTATTCCTGCCTTGTTTTGTCTTACATGCTTTCAATCTGATTAAAATCTGATGTAGAGCACGGCGACGTCTTTACTTACGCGGTATTCTCTGGCTGTAGCCTCTCACTACAAGAAAATGTCGCGTACGCATAAGTAGACGTCGCCGTACCCTACATCTGATTTGTGAAAGGACCGTGTTTTGCAGCACAGCAGAATTCTTATGATATTTGAAAGGTAAATTTCACATATATGTAGTGTCTGCTTAGGAGGATTATCAGCAGAATGTGTCGTGTATCCTTTGGAGTGCTATAATTTTTCCCATCTAAATTTGAGCGTAACATTTTACCAATTTTTATGGATTTATTTGTAATTATTTTGATAATTATGGACCAAAGAGACATAACTTTTTATTTGCTACAGATTTTTATCAAAATTTTAATTATAACGATTATCTTTTGGTTGCAATCTTAACATGGAAATTCTCCTGTGGTCATATTTTGGTACATCTATGTATTTATTTACATAATTTTATTACATCTCAACAGTCTTTGCGTCTTCCATCGTCACAGTGATTGATTTTAAATCTGTTCAAACGATTTTCTTTCATTTTAATCTTAGCTGTGATATGCCTCTCCGTAAGAAAAGTCTTTGAAATGCAGTCTGTTGATAATTATAGCGCCATCTGACTGAACCTATTCATTGATAATTTATTTGGGCCTGGTACCTAAAGACTGATAAAAAGAGGGCGCATTAATTTCTTAAGGGACGACGGAGATGTTCACCTGAGTGTAGACAGGTTTGAAGGAAAATTCACCCACTCGTTTCACGATGATTTCATAGTAGTTACGATCAGGAATAGCTTACTGACTTAATGATTCTCCCTCAAGAGTGGATTTTGGACGAGGTTCACTTTCATATCCCAGAGGAAGGCGAAAGTTGAAAGTCAGTTGATGTTTACTGAAGATGACGGCGATATAATTTATCCTAAGCCTCTTGATATATCTCAGTAATAGTCTCGAGGAACTACTTACATTGTTTAAGTCATGTATTGTGATAAGCTACGCTATCAAATCATGAATTAAATTTCGCACTACAGATAAACATGTTCTTGATCATTTTCTTTCAGAGTCTATTGTTAACCCTTTGAGAGCTGTGAGTGTTCTCACCAAAATTTAAGTGCAACATTTTTACCAATCTGTATGAATTTTTATGTAATTTTTTGATAATTTTGGACTAAATGGACATCACATTTCATTGGCTACAGTTTGTTATCAAATTTTGACAAAAATCTGAAAAAATTGACAGGAGTATATTTTCTTAAGGTTACAAAAATTGACTTTGGCGCTCAAAGGTTTGTCACAAAGTGTTCGGTAACGAATCGTGTTTGAATAACCAAACGTTAATTAAGAGTATAAGAACAGTGATTCCCGCCTAGATTGTTACAGCTTCAAACAAACAATCTAGCACATAGATTTTACAGGGGCATGTAACTCTTAGTGGTTGAAATCGAAATTCTTCACGACGGTTTCACTTACATGAAAAGGCAAAGTCAACCATTGGTGCAGGGAATATTTTTTTTTGCGATTTTTTTTTTCATGTCACCAATATATTTGTACTGTGTTGCCATTCCGCTATCTGATTTCATTACTCTTCATGTGAGTTGCACTTTACGCGTAATTGTAAAAGAAATATTGCACTTTTGAAAATCATTGCCGCACAATCAGAATAAAATATCGAAACAATTGTAAAATCGTGACAGCCTCAAGAATATCTGTTTCCTTCCCAGGGTCTAATTATAGACGCTGTGAAATTTCTTTCTCCTCGTCGAACGGACAAACAAAAATGATCAAAGATACCGACAAGGTTCATTGTGTATTTCAAAAGGTAGAATTAACCTCGCGGACAGATATTCGGACTCTCAAAATTTTACAATTCTGTTTGGTCTATTACTCGTGGAGGCTCCTTTTGGCGCTCTTGGAGTAAGTGCAGTGAAACTCTTGAATATATATATTCAAAGGGATGGCGACCATTTTGAATTTCAAATAAATGTTAGGTAAATGTAAGGTAATTTGCTTCTCTATAACCAAACTTTGCACGACGGCCCAAAAATTTTCATTCTTGGTTTTGAAATACAATGATTAAAAAGTTTGGTTGAGGAAATTTTGAGCAACAGTTTCAATCTATCGTTTCCGAGACGCAAACTACCTGAAGAAATTTTCAAATTTTCAGTTCGATTGAAGATACGATGTTACAATTCGTGTAGAAATGTAACACTGGCATGAACCTACAACAATATATATATATATATATATATAATATATATATATATATATATATATATATATATATATATATATATATATATATATATATATATATATATATATATATATATATATATATATATATATTATATATAATATATATAAAGAAACTGTAGGAATTCAGATGGTCCCCAGTGGAGCGTGGAGTTGGGTGAAGATAGAAGAAACTTGGGTTGACATATACTACCACACCTGGTTGTTAGGTTCCAAACGTATTTATTATACCTCAAACACAACGTTTCGCTCTACATTTAGAGCTTCTTCAGGCGTTTTCTCGAGGTTGTGAGTACGGTCAAAACTGTCTGGACCTACGCCGAGAGCTGGAAATTTCCAGCTCTCGGCGTAGGTCCAGACAGTTTTGAGGTATAATAAATACGTTTGGAACCTAACAACCAGGTGTGGTAGTGTGTGTCAACCCAAGTTTCTTATATTATATATATATATATATATATATATATATATATAATATATATATATATATATTATATATATATATATATATGTCAACCCAAGTTTCTTATATGTATATATATATATATAGATATATATATATATATATATATATATATATATATATATATATATATATATATATATATGCCTATATAAACACCAAAGTCACTGCTTTCTTACCAGAAATTATTTCGCCACAATGTGTAGCGGCAATCGTTACCATTCGATCACTCCTGTAGGGTAAGAATCATGATACATTTACTGATTAAAAACGACCGGTAAGTCTACGAAAATTCAAGTTGGCTCGGAACAGCCCCGTAGCAAAAAATTATGTTCTGTAACAGACTACTGTAAGTTTGTAGCTTACTTCGTGACAGTTGAAAAGTATATTCGTATAAGCTATCTCACATATTGGCTGTGAATTGCTTATTCTGCTGTTCGCTATGTCCTTTTTCAAACTAGTATATTTTCAACATTTAAAAAACTTATAACCTTGATAAAATAAAGCAGGGAGTTACATGGATACTCGGAAATTTGTCATGCGTCCGTGCTTGCAACGATGCTAGCCTACTCGACCCTGTATGACATATTTTATTTATTATTTTATTTAATTTTATTACTCATCCAACATGCGAATCCAATCACAGAATGAGGTACCCACAACCAGCTACCCAATGTAGCAAAGAGGAGTAAAGTGCCTTGCTTAGGGACACAACACCGTGCTGAAGTCTCGAACTCACCATCCTCTGACAGGGAGACTGTTACTCTCGACCTGTACCGGGTCTCGAACTCACCATCCTCCGATAGTGAGTCCGGTACCCTAACCATTGATTTGGGGTAAGCCTTCTTTGCAGTGCAGGCACGTGCTTATGTAATTGTGAATCTTCGTCTTTCGATAGCACTGCTAATGGTGCAGGGAATTATTTGCAGGTTTGACATCATGAAATATTTTGCTCGGTGTTTTAAATAATCCATGTGTGATTGCCGTACAGGCTATTTGAAGCCAATGATTGGTTGACGTCAAAGCAAATATTTTTTCTGTCGCCTTACAATACCCGTGCTTTACAACGTCGACGAATAGATCATTTGAGGTGATATTTTTATGTTTAAATTTATGTACAGCAGAACATTACACAAAATTGAACGTAATTCACCTCACATTGTTCTTACCTCAATTCTTGGCGTCTACGCCGTATGTCATGGAGCGCAAGTTGCCTTGAGGTTAAATGTAAGGCCGTACCGATACCGATCGATGTGTACGGATAACGAAGTCACGTTCCCCTCTGGAAAAGTGGTTCAATATTGCCGCCTAGTTGACGTCACCGTCTATTACGCAGAGCTCAATTGACCATTTTGCGCTACTCGAATTGTCTTCACGAAGGGTATACTCCCACACTGCAAGGATACCTGCATCTTAATTGTAATTAAAACTTGAACGATTTTGTGCCGCCAAGACTCGACAACATGTGCCATGCTAAGATGTCCTGCAATTCGACATCATCTTATCCATCTTAAAGGGAAACAGTCGTCGGAACTGCGCCTGTACGAGTTTCTTGTTTACAAACAATGTATTTCGTGCACGATATCTAGATACACCTCATCATCATAGCTGCAACATTTATATTATACGACGTAGATTATGACAGACATTATTTTCATCAATTACCATCGTACCTTAAATACAGTGTTTACATTGGTCGTATGGGTCCCATAGGACCTTTGAGCGCAGTCCCGACGACTGTATCCCTTTAAAGGGAACAAAACGAAAGCGAGGGAAAAAAAGGGATTGGACATAAGAAAGGGAAAAGGTTAACTGGATTTTTGTATTTTTCAGCGGACAATAGCGCGAACTAATTAACGTGACGACATCAAGGAAAGAAACCAAGTTCACTCTCAATTCAAAGGGCCTCTCCAATGATTCGTTTCCAGGACTACCAAACTATATCTACTACACGTGACGTCATCATTGCCTAAAGACTAATGCAATATTATTAAATATGCCTGTCTGTCTCTATTTCTGTCTGCTATCAGTCCATCTGTTTGTGTAACCTTTTATTCTTTCGTCCGTCTGTCTCTGTCTATACACTCATTCTTGTGTTTTACTCTCCTTGTCCGCGATTATTAGGATTACTATTAAAAGTGGCGCGCCTATTCTATTCACTTTTAGTAATATATGTCGGTGAAAGGTCAAATAGAATCAATCGGACACAGCGTGTATAATGATAAATTGCTAAAAACTACGATAGGTAGTTGTTGCTAACAACCCACTTGGTGTCAGTTTATCCGACTAACCAGTACAGTAAACTTGTCCACTAGCAGCTTTGCGTGAGCTTTTTGTTTGCATTTTGCTCATGTTTTCGCGGTATAGTTACCGGCTGGCGGTCACTACATTGTAGCGCCCTCATGTGTACCACTTCACGCGTGACATACTTTGCTGAAGTTCATTCCTCGAATTTATTCGGAAAAAAGATTTAGGATCCCTCAGATTTGGGGTAAGTCTATCCGTATGAAGAATCCCTAAGAGCGTGCACAGACCCTGTCTGCATCATAATTTAAGATGAAATCAACCGCGTTCACCTTATTTGATTACAGTGCGTCATGAGACAGTTACACCATTAAGTTATATCATGCGAATAAAATTACAACATCTGTGTAGTCGATGAGTCCTCGGAGTTTCATCGATGGATAAGATCGTTCCAAAGTGGAAGAGGAGGCTACAAAGTCAGGCGGCGGTAATATGAGAACCAGAAATTACATCAGTTCAGACATAACCTGTCTGATAATCTTGCCAGGGAGGTTAGCCGATATGTATTCGTGATTTACTTATGATAGATAAAATTGTATCACCGCTTCTACGCCAATTATTGTCTCACAAACCTGACTGTATGTGTGCAAGAAAGTTCCAGGGGTTTGACATTTTAGAGAATGATTAAAATGAACCACCGAGGAAGCTGTTTCTATGCGGCAAGACTTAGCTTTGCTGAAGCCGTTGCACCATTTGCCGGTAATCATTGACTAAACATAATTGGGAAAATTGGTCGTGACGTAATTGTTGCCACCTGTCTGACCTTTCAGAGAGGCACCGCATTTAACCGCATATCCGTAGGAGAGTTTCATGCTGCAAAAAGCGATTTGAAGGCGAATCTCTGATTACAACATCGAATGAGCTTCGTTAGTACTGCTTCAAGTGATCTGCGCTCAAAGTCTGACTTTTCAATTGCGGAGTAGTTGACAAGATCCCAGTCTTACGTCATTGATAGGCGATTTGAAAAGTAATCTTCTGTGTCTGTGTGAGTTGATGAAACCACGGTCCCTCCGCAAAACGTGTTCTTCGCGATTAATTTGAACACTGTTATACTGAGTCCTGCCAGGACACTCTATGAAATGCGTTATGCACGAATTCCATGTTTGAAAGATTTGCGTATTGCTGTATAGTCTACTTCTCTTCGCCGAGACCGAAGACCGCTCTTTCAAAAATACAAATCGAGTCCAAGGAATACTTTACGCGCACACTTTCGTTTTTACCTTATTTTTGATTCATTGGCGAAAATGTAAACATGACAGGATATCGACTTGTATTGGTACTTCTGTTGAACCAAGCTGGAAGATTTGAATGAAAAATCGTCATTTAAAAGGATGAACCACCGACTCCCGGCAATACTACTGCCAATTCCAAGGCCCTTCCTTCGTAAAGTACAACGTGCCAGCTCTTGTACAGTGTAATGCGCCAGTTCCCATCTTTTCCTCAACGCTTGCATTCACCCCACGGCTGGATGAACGTCCGGCAAAATATACGAACAAGACTGACTCACACAAGGGGATATTTTGTACATCATTCGTTGAGTTCACACATTGCTTGGGTTTCATTTATCATGTTCGTTTCATTGCTTGCAAACATCGTATTTCGCAGCTTCGCCTCTTTTTTAAACTTTTAGAAAATATGTAAAAAAATCAAAACATTTCCTTATTTCCATTCACGCAGAAATTTAAGTATTTCTATACAATGATTTGTGATTACATTCTGTTCAGGAATTCCTACAAAATATTGCATTGTGATAAAATTGCGATATTGCCAGAGCTAACCCAGTAAACAAAACTGACATAGTGTTCATGTACACCGAGTCCTGCTGATGAATAGCCGATATGTTCTGGGAAGGGATCTACAGAGAACCCTATTTTGTCTAATTCTTTTTTTGTTGTTCAATTTGTCTAATTCCATAAAACATGATGACGTTCAATACTAGAAAAAACTTAATTACATAAAAATTAAAGCCCAAAGTCCCTGAAGCTACTATAGACATGGATACAAAATTAAGTATTTCCTTACTGTATGAAATTATCTCACTAGGTCATCCTACGGACAAGTAAACTAAATATTAAAGCTGTCTGACCAGCGGTTTTGAAAGAACAAGCAACTCAACAGTTGACAGAGCTCTGTTGAGTTATGTAGAGAATAACCTTTTGTGACACATGTATTGATGAAGAAGGTGGATATCTTTGATTAACATTGTGAGTTCTGTTTAATAAGTTGAGACTGCATGTACATACTCAGAGAAAGCACACTGAAGAGACAAAGGTTTGAAACTTAAGAAGTTCAAGGTCATCAAAAGCATTATAAGGAATCATGTTACACTTTCATTGCACTGTTTACACAGATTGCATAATTGCTATAAATAGCACATGAGGAATCTTTATACAGCCCAGCTTTACCATAAAAACCCTATCACTTTGACCACTCTTTTAATTGACCACTCTATTTTTTTCCTCAAAAAGTAATTTTATTTTATCCTTACCAAGTCAACCATAATGGAAATTAGAACTTTCTCTATCTCTATATATCTCTATCTCTATCTCTATTGACTATTTTGAGCAATTTCTTTTAGATAACATACAGGGCACAATAAATGACGGTTCAGAATATGTCAAAGTTGGGATTCAGGAAAGTTGCCTTTACATGTTTTAATCCTCCAAGATGGTAAGCATTTCACTATGAACTGTCAAAAAAAGTTGAACTTTCTGATAATTCTACACTAAAATTATTTTGGCTTTGATGATTTCCTAATTAATTCAATTATTTAAAATCATATTAATTATTTTTTTCTGGGTGAATTGATAGGGTTTATACAGTACAAGAATTACATACAATGTAAGTCAAATTTTGACCAAAAATGACAAAAAAATTCCTTAAAAATACAGATTTGCATATTTCATCACAATTTGAACAAGTCTAAGTTGGGTTACCCCTAGGGACCTGTATACCAAATAACAAAGCTGTCTGACCAGCGGTTATGAGAAGAAGATTTTTTACCAAAAACACCTTTTTTGGCATTAATTTGCCTATTTTCAACAATATCAAAAAATTAAAAAAAACAGTTTCTCAAAATTGTATTTTTCATCTACACAACAAATATCAATCAGTAAGTACTGCGGTTCTCAAGATATTTGAGTGGACGGACGCCTCACAAACGGACATACATACATACATACATACATACATACATACATACATACATACATACATACATACATACATACAGACTGACGACGGACGCCGGACGGATACCCATCCCAATAGCTTCTATAGACTATAGTCTATAGTACATAAAAATTAAGCCTTTCAAAGATCAATCTTTCAAACAATACCGGATTGCGTACATATCTCACTTTTGCAAATCCAACTTTGATATGGCCGACTTCTGCTGTATTCGATGTCTTTGACAGCCCGTTGTGTAGTATTATATATATCAATACATATTTTCTTAGATATTCTTTGAATACTTCCTGTTAATCAGAATGGTTTTTTAGCTCACATTTGGTTATACCAATGTGAGTTTATCGTATAAGCTGAAGTCGATGGCGTCTGTATGTATGTGTGTATGTATGTATGTATGTAAAGTATGTCCGTCAACATCAAAAACACGTAAACCGCTGCACATTTCAGCTTGGTATTTGGTGTGTGGATGCATCCTGGGCTATAGATGGGATTTTGTTCAAATGAAGTCTGCATTGCCAAAATTATGCAAATGAGCTCACAAAATGTGAAAATGGTCAAGAATTAATATCTCAAGAACCGCTGTTTTGATTGCTTTGAAAATCTGTGTGCAAGTACCTTAGGTGAACCTTATACAGTTTTATGAATATTGTGAAGATATTCTTAATTTTGTATTTTTACTGAATTTTTTGGTGATTTTTCTCATTTTCAGTAAAAATTATTCTTCTCTGAAACCGCCAGCCCAATCGCTCCCAAATTTGGGTTGGATCTTTGCGAGGGTGTTACGCTTCTAATTTGTTGAAATTATGACAAAATTGGGAAAATTACTATTTTTGAGCAATTTTGTCATTTTTGGTCAAAAAATCTTAAACAGTATTTTCTTTTTAAAACCCCTGGACAGACAGCTTTTGTATTTGGTACACAGACGTACAGAGATGACAATAGTTAGGTATGTGGAAATTGTCCTGAAATATACAAATTTTTATTTTTAAGACAATGTTGTCATTTTTGGTCAAGAAAACTTGTTCTCAAAATTACTTGTTTGATAGCTTTGTAATTTGGTATAAAGTCCTGAGGGATGTTATTAGATAAATTTTCTGCTCAAAGTGTTGGGAAACCCCCAAATTTGTATATTTTAGGTAATTTTCTTAGTTTGTGACCTTAAAGGGCTGGTGAAGAGTAAAACTGAAAATTTTATTGCTTGTTCATTTTGACGACTTAAATGGTCAAAAAAACATCAGCATTGGAATTTTTCAAAACTGCCCTCCCAATTCCGAATAAAGGCCCTAGCGACGCCCTTGGATACGAAGATACAAATCTTCGGTAATCTTCGGCAAATGTCGGGTATGACGTCATCCGAGGACATCGATCGCCGACGCTAGCTATTCACGCCAGTGCTTTTGCACGCATTCTGCAAATCCATTGTGAATAGACATCAAATCAGGTCCAATAATCGTTATCATTCAAGGTAAACTATGAAATTTACCAGGTCCAAAGAACATATAGATGATGACAAAGGCAATGGGGCCATCTTGAACCACGAAATAGTGGTGGTACCAGGTGTCCGGAATGGGTAAGCGTACCCTGCCAGCTAGCCGCACCCGTCAAGATTGACCAAAAGCGACGCTAGCTATTCACGCCAGTGCTTTTGCACGCATTCTGCAAATCCATTGTGAAAAGTTGTAAGGCAGGGCTAGGGACAGAGAACTGCTAAGCGTTGTGTCTCTATGCATCGTTCTCATTCAGAATCAAAATTGTTTCAATGGCCGAAGGATGAAAATCTGGCCAGAAAATGGACCAAGTTTGTGGAAGCAAAGCGGATTAATTTTACCCCTGTAGCCTCGAGCGTACTTTATTACAAACACTTGCCGATTGTTTAGCCAATCGCACGGAATACGATCACGGATTTTCCAGAAGGCAAGCCCTACTTTATAAGATTATTAAGAAAACTAGTGATTGGCTAGGTTATTTTGGTGGTGTAGTTCTACCTCACGAGTTCTCGGTAACCAAAGACAACGACAACTACTGTGCTTGCTTTCCAAGCATTTCTTTGTGGCCAAACCATGTGTTGTGCAACATCGTATATTTACTGCACGGCAAACGATCTCATACGCCCGGGATCATGCCATTCACACTCGACGACGAATTCAGTGTACAAGTTACAACTACAACACACCTAAGCTCAAATTATCGAAGAAATTCATCTGTGAAAAATATCAGAAATTCATATTTAAAAACGTGAGCGGTAGAATGTTTGACTGTGCGTGGCAGGGCGTGACCTTGGACACAGTACAGTCGGTCAATCTACATTTACAGATTGCTGGGAATATAAATGTACAGTGAAATACTGAGACAGGATTATGGAGAACAATTTTCCATGTTTAATACGGGCATAAATTTGAGGGTTTTGAATCTCATGCCAAAGCTATGTCAATGATTTAAAGTTTTCGGCTGTATACATGATTGGATTCGGAAAACACCACACTAGAACACTAGCAACAGATCATACACATTTTCCACGGGTTTCTCGAGGTTTCGGCACGTAGTTGGTTTCGGCCGGAAATTTTTTACAACCCCGATTTATTTGGCCCTGACAGCCTAGCCGTTTCAACCTTTATCAGCGTAGCCTATAGTCTATATCGTCTTGTCAGGACTGACATGAGACGACAGTACGATAATACGGGCAGTGCGAGCGAGCGTTCTCTCTGAAGCCAGTGAAGGACTACCATAAACAGTACCATCATGGAGGTAGTACCATAGAGAGTAATACGGACAGTACGACTACGAGCGAGCGTATTGTCAGTACGACTGACACAATTTGCTAGAGACTTACAGCTACCGCGTACAGTCCAAAATCTAGCTAACATTTGTTCATCCTCAGAGGACGAATAGACACTGTTTTGGTCGTGGTAATCGACTACTCTAGTCGCCATTGTATTACACGCAACCACAGATCATGCAGATAGGCTGTTCCCCCCTATTGACGTCACACATCCGGGTTTGATTTTTCGCGGCAAAATGTGACTTAGCTTCGGAAAATGCACTTTTTTCCAGTAAATACGCTCTTAAACCATTTTTCTCCTGGAAATTTTTTGCTTTTGCCTTTCCAAGCATTATTTAACGAGTGAAAACAACCTTTTCAGCGATTTTATTTTTACTCTTCACCAGCCCTTTAAATGACCTACACCAACCCAGGATATATTGTGAGACAGTTTTGAAGGCTGTGAACGTAATTTTGTCATATTTGGTATCAATTTGTAGGAAAATTTGATCCAGAAAACAAAGCTGAGGTGAATTTTTTCATTGCGGACCAATTTTTGCAACTTTTCTATGTAAGACATACAAGAACTGATGAGAAATTTGGATCCAGGATAATTCCAGATGTTGTAATCACCATCCATAGTGGAAGGTATTTCACCATCTGTAACTAACTTAAGTGCTATTTACATTAGAATGATAACACTCATGGCATTAATTAAAAAATCCCCAAGGTTGTAAATATATTTCCTGTCATCTGGCGTTATGTAATACCAAGGGATGGAACATTTGATATTCAGGAGGGGGTAGGGTCTAGAAGATTGATGAGGTAGCATTACTTTTTTACCAGATCCCTTGTACATTTTTTTACCCACTCCCACCTTTTCTTCTTATCAAACCTTCTCTGTCTATTTTTTGTTGTTGACATTTGCTTATGTATTTAAGATCTGCTTGTCCCATTGCTGTAGAAGGAGATATTCATGTTCCCCAGTACCTAAGTTGGAGACCTTATTTGCTTTTGTCATTCTTGTTTTTCCTGGTTTAAATATTTCTCGAATGGACCAATTTAAACCGAATGTGAGCACACTGTCCTTGACGGTATTTTTACTATATTACAACAATATTCATTTGTGACAGAATGAGAGAGTAAATTTTACAGTAACTTGTTTTTAAATTTCCCGACATTTTAAAGCACTGGTCGAATTACGAAGAAAGCAGAGAACAACACTTCAGTGTCACGTGTTACAATATGGAGGATAGCGTCAATGGGGCAATGAAACCTACCATAGAAGCGTTTGAGTATAGCAAAAAGTCGTTGATTAAAAAGTTTGCAACAGAGAAGCTTATGTCTCAGACTTCAAAAAGCCAGCATGTGCAGTACATGCTCTAGCATTGTGAATAAGCCGGTGATAGTGGAATGTTACTGTTAAAATTAAACATAGTGAAATCAAAGTCGTTCGTCCTATCATATAGCTAAGCACATATCAATTGGGTATTCGTTTCTCGTGTAGGCAAGTCAGATCTACATTGAAATCAGAAAATTGAAATCTTCCGCAAGAGGCCGTCTTTTTTGTCAAGTTTGCCTAACGGTTTCCTTTGTATGGGAGAGTTTCGTGTGTCAGGTTGCTAAAGTAAAGCTCTGAGGAGACAGAGCTTCAATCATGAATATTAATGTTACAATAATTACCTTGGACGGGACTCGGGCTATTATCTTAGAACGTCTGACCTTTCATCTAAAGAGACATTACTTAGATTATTAAGGTCGACAACTGCAGGCGTTTCGCTAAAAACTATCATAAATATTGTTCGTTTGGGGACTTGAAATGCCATCTTAGTCACGATCATCTTTTGAGAGCTTTACAGAATTAGTAGAGAGAGTTTGATGGCATGAAATCTTGTTATTCGTGTCAAGTATCATTACGTGATGCAATCGTCAGGGTTTCAATTCAGTAAGCCTTCGTGCGATACATCTAGTCTTCTCATGATCAATGTTAGGAATTTTATCCCTGAACAATTACATGTCCCTCGATAGTAAACTGACTTTTCCAGCATGATAAAACAATTCTGCCTTACCATGTCAAGGGGCAGATTCGCTATCGTCCATGCGTGACCGCTCGCACAGAAGAGCATTATAACCACTTGCACAGAGGAACAATATTGCCACCAATGTAAAGTTGTTGAGGTGCACTTGAAGTGTTTACACCGAATGAACTGGAAGCGAAACTCCGTTACAAACTTTAAGATGAAAGTAACGCGAACTATGATTATCTGCGTGAATTTCTTGGACCTACGATTGCAATGAGACATTTGTCAGAATCAGCACTGTAATGGCCGATAAATTAAAGGTAATATGCGCCTCGAAAATGAAAGACTTAAACTTTTGCTCAAATTTTCCTCAAGAAATCTTTCAACCATTCACTTTTCAAAATTAAGAAAAAAAATCGAGGGGGGGGGGGAGAATCACCGTGCAAATTTTGGAACTAGAGAAACAAATTACACAGGATTTACCGAAATTTGAAATTCAAAATGGCCGCCATCCCTGTTTTGGAGAAAAATAATTTTTTTAAAAACTAAGACGGTGAAAGTTTTTCTAACTCAAAAGGGCTTCAAAATGAATCCCCACAAGTTGTAGATCAGAAAAGAATTAGAAGAATTTGGGAGTCAGCATTTCTGTCCGCGAGGTGCATTCTACCTTAATAACATTTTACGTATTCTTGTTGATGTGAATAAAGTCGGCCATAGAAAGCATACTGTTCCACCACTGAGATGAAGCAAAGTGGGTGTGTGGAATCAAAACATCAAGCAGTGTCGTTTTTTTTCTAAACACACACAGCATTGCATGAATCCACATAGACATAGTATATAAGCTTACATTCTAGTGAACATCTTGGGGAAATATTTCTGATGAACTGAAACCGTGACATTCATCCAGAGTAATGGACATCCAGAGTACAACTTTCTATGCAAGGAGTAAAGTTTATACAACTCTTGGAATAACTCTTGGAATAACAGGTACAGACGACATGGGAAGTGTCCACTCATAGATCAGCGACTTTCAGGCGTCTATGTCTGCTTCAATATGTAAACCAGTTTGCTTTGCTAATTCATCAAATGAAAGTAAACACTACCTGCAGTGATCGGATGACAAATGATATCATCGCTACAATTTCCTTTCCTTTTCCTTTTCGCGACTTTCTGCGATGATGATTAAAGTACACGCTATCTCGTTTCACTTTGTCGATTATTGACGAACTGCCGACATTATCTTAGTTATCAGGCCAATTGTTTTGCAATGTTCGGGCCCGTATTGATAACCTTAGTTGTTAAAGAAATTGCCCCTATATCCTACATCTTTACCTATCTGCTGCAACAGCTCCAGGTCGTGTACGTAATAATTGGAGAGCTGTTTTTTTAACTTTCTGTAGACTTTCGCCCACAATAAGCGTCTCTCTAAGTCGGCCGGTTTTGTCTATCCATCTTTGTTGACTTCCTTTGCTCCGCCACTGTACATCGCATTTTGTACGATAAAATATTCATTTCCATCAGTAGTCACCATACTTCACCCTTCGGTCACCTTTGAAGGATAACCCGAAATATCACATACATAGACCCAGTTATCCCTATAGTATGACGTCAACTATAGGTATATGACTACGATGAATCCATATTCCACGTGTGGTGGATATGGGACCCGGACTACTTTTAAAACGTAAACAAAAAATCAGCTGCTCAGTTCAGAACTTATTTTCAAATCTCTGAAATGCAACAGTGGGAGGGTAATGAAACATAAGGAAATATGGAGTATTAAAATATATGTGTAGAACACAAAATACCGTCGATACTAGAATTTTTATGAATTTGTGTTTCTTCGTCGTTGATTTCGATTGAAACGTTTGATTTGTACACCGCTGACATTTTAACGGTATGTTACCGGCATTTTGTGTTGTCTACCTCGTCAAAATTGCCCTTCTCGATGTCCATCAAACAACATAATAAGCATAGCCGATAACCCAAGACACGTACCAATCATCCCTACAGCAGTAAGAATGTTTTCTGAAGCAACATGGACGGGTTTCAAGTTCAACATCACGATCAATGCTGCCGCGGCAGTCAACCAGTCGAGCCCCCCGGGGCGAGCCGATGGAGCAAAGAGCGTACATTTTTTTTTTACAGCAATGACGATACTCCGGACTTGAGACTCATCAGAAGAAACGCTATTATATTTTTCAAGAGCGACGAGTTCACAATGTAATCAGTGCAATTAAAGGTGCAAGCTATTGTTTTGTCCATGCATATTGTGCATCACGTTTCCTGTATTGTACCTTGTTGTTGAACTTCTGTCGTCTCGCGTCTGAGCTAAGAAAGACTCGTTGCTTGTATGTTGTCTTACCGATTGAGTCAGAGCCGAACTCTGTTCTTCATTATATTTAAACACGCTCATTTTATTCGTAAAATATAAACATACAATTGACAATTTCGTAAAACATAATAATTGTTAATTTTGAAAATTTCATAAAACTTTGCAAAGAAGAATTATTTGAATGATGTTCGAATATTGACAAAATAACCCGTTCCCGCCAGCCGCGGCTGAGTGTCGCGACGTCCCGCTTGTTCGTCTAATAATTTTATGAATGAATTTTCACTAAAATTGATGTTATAGTAAGTACCAAATAAATACCTTGCATTAAAAATCCATAGACTTTCCTATTTCCGCTTGATTGGAACAAAAAAAGCCCTACGAGAGACGCTAATTATCCATAGGAGCAGCCCCGACATGTTGAGCTGACCGCAGTCAAGTCAGCTGTGACCCAGCCACGACCGCATAACACAAGCGTATGAATTCTTGTAAAATACTCCCTCTCGTTTTTTCCCAGTAATTATCATTCCTGGAAGGTTTATTCACGGAAAACTGGGTCTATGCATGTGATAAATATATAATCCCCCCGTATTCCTCACTCGTGTGTCTGCGTCGCGGACTCGTGATTCCCCGTGTAGCGGCCGTATCCCCCTCGCCTACGGCTCGGAGGGATACGGCCGCTACACGGGGAATCACTCGTCCGCGACGCAGCCACACTCGTTCGGAATACGGGGGGATTATATATAAATATCGACGACACAATAACTGCATCGTTTAATTCTATACTCTCAGTTCCAACCTGAACAATCAGATAGACAGACAGACAGTTATAATTAGTTATTTTTACCCGGCTAGATGCAATTCTGAGAAGATTTATTATTTAGAAGTCATTTTTTTACTAATACAAAATTGCCACATAGTGTCATTTTCTTTGGTCAACTATTATCGTACTTTGTTATTTTACAACTGAAAAACCCTAAAAACTAAGATTATTGTTTAGGGCACTTTTAAAGGTCGATCATTTTGTGGGTGAAGAAACACCCACACATCTGGTATAGCATTGCTCTTTTTTATAATTTGACACCTTAAGGTCAAACATTGGCGAAAATTTAGGCCCAAGCTTACACTGAAAGAGTTTGACGAGCGACACATGAATTTATCGGTGAATCGTAAATACATATTTGCACATCTTTTGTCTCCCTCGACATACCTTAACTAAAGATAATCAAAAGGGGCGGGACTTCCTTTACGAAATATGCAAACTACATGTAAGAATAAGCAGAGTTCAATTTCCTCCACTTGCGACCGTATCTATCATGATAGAATTGTGTATGTGTTACAAATGAAGTTTTTTCATCAGAAACTTTTGTTAAGACACAGAGTTCAATGCCCTACTGCATGCCAACCGCTGTATGTTAATTAGAGACTGTGACATCTGTTGTTTTTCTTCGTGGTATTTTAATTGAAGTCCGTGACATCTGTTGCTTCTCTCTTTAAGTTTTTATTATGGTAACAACATCCGGTGTTTTTCTGTTTAAGTATGATAATGAGTTAGGACGTACATTTAAAATGAAGTTTTGTTGTATTTATAGTTAAGTTAATTAATGTCTGCTGTATTTACAATTAAGTCAATAAGGTATATAGTCGGACGTTAAGTTGAGTTAGTAGCACTTAACACCGGCTGGCTCATCTGTAAGCTTATTCACTTCGGGAATAAAGACTTTTAATTGTCAACCACACGCCTCTACTCTGGTCGATCTCTGGTATCCTGCTCGTGGGACGAACAAAGATTCCGTAGCAGTAAGTGGTGGAGAACAAATGGGTAGACCAAGCAAGCTGTGGTTGATATATGACAACAAGGTCTGGTAGAAGCTACAGAACGATGGCAGAAGGACACGAAAACCCTGCAGACGAATGGCAAAGAGGGGTTGACGATCAATTGGCTAAGATACAACGAGCCTGCGGAGATACATCAGATGGTTTGGCTCCTGGTATATTCAAAGGCCGGGAAGACGAGAATGTGAGGCGATGGTGGCAGCGATACGACGCCTTCGCCGACTTTCGAGGTTGGCCAGCGGAGAAGAAAACAAAAGGGCTGGTCTGTATTTGGCTGGTGAAGCTGATCGATGGTACCAGGGCTTGACTGATGCTGTAAGAACGACTACACAGCATTAGAAACTGCCTTTATGGATCGCTTTGGCAAATGTGGTCCCTTGTGGTTGTACGATCAGAAATTATTTCAACTGAAGCAACTTTCCAACCAGACGGTTGAACAATATGCTACATCATTGAAGGAAAAGGCTGAGAAAGCTCAGAAGACGGATAAAGAACTTTTGTCCTTCTTCATCAACGGGTTGCGGCCTGAGATAAAAGCTTTCGTGGCAGGCAAAACACCAGGGGACTTTGCTGCTGCTTATGTACATGCAAAGACTGCAGAAGTGGTTACAAACATTCCTAAAGAGCAAGAGGAAATCAGCGGAGGAATGAGAGAGATAATCGGACATTTGCATGGCCTAGAGAAAGAGATAAGAGACATGAAGAACAAGGCCGAAGATCGTGAGCGGACATGGTCACGACGCAGAGATCAACGGCGACCACCACCTCGTACCTATGGAGGTCGAGCCATGAACAACGCACAGGTACAGTGCAAACGTTGTCTTGCTATAGGTCATAGTGCTCCTAATTGTCCTGGTAATGCAATTGATCCTTTTGATCAAAGAATTTGTTATGATTGTAAACAGCCTGGTCATATAGCTCGTAGATGTCCGCAACGGCGGTTAAACATGTAAGGCCGTGTTGGAGAAAATATTCAAACGGGTCATCCGACTCGGGGCCAAAATTTCGCAATTGTACGACTCGAAATAACGAGAGTAATTTTGGTTTTCGTAATTGTATTGTTACTGATAGTTCTGATGATTTTCATGATAATTTATTGAATGTTTCAATTTGTGGTCAAAAGTTAAATTCTCTGATAGATACCGGGGCAAGCATTACAGTGGCCCCGATACGATTGTTAGATATTATACCTGAGTTAAGAAATTATAGAATTTTTAAATCTCGTTATGCATATGTACAAACTGCTGGAAAGGGCAGACTTAATGTACTAGGATTTATAAAGGTACCTGCTTTCATTGGAAACAAGCGGGTGTATTTACACATAAATTTAGTTTGCAATTTACACCATGATTTGATTTTGGGATTAGATTTCTTAAAACGACACCGAGCAGTTATTGATTTTAATGCTAAGAAATTTAAGATACAACAACCTGTATTTGTCAGGACGAGTTCTGATATAGTTTTGTCTCCTGAGACTGAGTTTATAGTATCTGTTAAAACGCCTCACACATATCCTGATGGAGTTGTTGGTTGTATTTCTCATTGTAAAAGTCGATCGAATTCAGATATTTTAACAGCTCGAGGGTTAACATATTCTGATAAAAACAGAATTCCTATCAGAATTTTCAATGCATCTGAGACAACAGTTAAAATAAGAAAGAACACAATCGTTGGAAAATTTTACCCATTACAAAAAAACAGTTTAATGATTAATTTGATTGAACCTACTATTAACGACATTTCTACTGATAGCAACAAGGCTGTAAATGACCATGATTATTTATTTAATCAGTTAAAACTTGACGAATTAGACTTAACTAAAGGTCAACAGAAGCAACTTGAAAATGTGTTATTACGTAATTCTCAAGCTTTTGTTGACTCCAGTGGCAGGCTTGGGCATTGTGATGTAATTAAGCATAAAATTCAGTTACAAGAGAATGCGGTTCCATTTCGTCGCCCCCCTTATAGAGTGGCTTTTGAAAAAAGACAAGAATTAGAAAGACAGGTTGAAGCATTGTTACAGCAAGGTATAATCAGTAACAATACAATTACGAAAACCAAAATTACTCTGGTTATTTCGAGTCGTACAATTGCGAAATTTTGGCCCCGAGTCGGATGACCCGTGTGAATATTTTCTCCAACACGGCCTTACATGTTTAACCGCCGTTGCGGACATCTACGAGCTATATGACCAGGCTGTTTACAATCATAACAATTCTTTGATCAAAAGGATCAATTGCATTACCAGGACAATTAGGAGCACTATGACCTATAGCAAGACAACGTTTGCACTGTACCTGTGCGTTGTTCATGGCTCGACCTCCATAGGTACGAGGTGGTGGTCGCCGTTGATCTCTGCGTCGTGACCATGTCCGCTCACGATCTTCGGCCTTGTTCTTCATGTCTCTTATCTCTTTCTCTAGGCCATGCAAATGTCCGATTATCTCTCTCATTCCTCCGCTGATTTCCTCTTGCTCTTTAGGAATGTTTGTAACCACTTCTGCAGTCTTTGCATGTACATAAGCAGCAGCAAAGTCCCCTGGTGTTTTGCCTGCCACGAAAGCTTTTATCTCAGGCCGCAACCCGTTGATGAAGAAGGACAAAAGTTCTTTATCCGTCTTCTGAGCTTTCTCAGCCTTTTCCTTCAATGATGTAGCATATTGTTCAACCGTCTGGTTGGAAAGTTGCTTCAGTTGAAATAATTTCTGATCGTACAACCACAAGGGACCACATTTGCCAAAGCGATCCATAAAGGCAGTTTCTAATGCTGTGTAGTCGTTCTTTACAGCATCAGTCAAGCCCTGGTACCATCGATCAGCTTCACCAGCCAAATACAGACCAGCCCCTTTTGTTTTCTTCTCCGCTGGCCAACCTCGAAAGTCGGCGAAGGCGTCGTATCGCTGCCACCATCGCCTCACATTCTCGTCTTCCCGGCCTTTGAATATACCAGGAGCCAAACCATCTGATGTATCTCCGCAGGCTCGTTGTATCTTAGCCAATTGATCGTCAACCCCTCTTTGCCATTCGTCTGCAGGGTTTTCGTGTCCTTCTGCCATCGTTCTGTAGCTTCTACCAGACCTTGTTGTCATATATCAACCACAGCTTGCTTGGTCTACCCGTTTGTTCTCCACCACATATTGCTACGAAAACTTTGTTCGTCCTACGAGCAGGATACCAGAGATCGACCAGAGTAGAGGCGTGTGGTTGACAATTAAAAGTCTTTATTCCCGAAGCGAATAAGCCTACAGATGAGCCAGCCGGTGTTAAGTGCTACTAACTCAACTTAACGTCCGACTATATACCTTATTGACTTAATTGTAAATACAGCAGACATTAATTAACTTAACTATAAATACAACAAAACTTCATTTTAAATGTACGTCCTAACTCATTATCATACTTAAACAGAAAAACACCGGATGTTGTTATCATAATAAAAACTTTAAGAGAGAAGCAACAGATGTCACGGACTTCAATTAAAATACCACTAAGAAAAACAACAGATGTCACAGTCTCTAATTAACATACAGCGGTTGGCATGCATGGTGATGATGATAATTCATTTTGTGAAGGTCAACAGACAGATGATGAAAATGACGATAACGCCCAGCGATTAGTGGGCTTAGACAGTGAACGAACCCAGGAACCATTTTATGAAGTTGAGAGAATCTTAAAGGGTCGTTATAGAAATAATAAATTGCAACATTTAGTGAAATGGAAGGGATATTCACATAAAAGTAATACTTGGGAAGATGAGGAAAATTTAAATGACATTGCAAGAGAATATCTTAGGCAGCATCCAGTAAAAATATCAGGAAAACCAGTAATAATGTATCTTCAACATTTAGGATAGAGAATAAAACTGGCTGAAGGCCACCCTGTTGTCATGTGAATGAGTCCGATGAAGGGTGTAATAGTAAGGTATGATTGTCGTGAAAGGAGGCCTCCGATGTGTGTGTGTGAGTGATGATTGGCATGGGTGTTGCCTTCACCATTTAAAAAAAAAAATGACCAAATGGAGTGAATAAATAATTAATAAATATCGAGAAAGTAACTTTGATGACGTTGTTATCGTGAGGTTTTTTGTTTTTCTTTTTACTTTTATAGGAACTTTTGTGCTTAGGAGTTCTCCTGGTTCTCTCCTTGTGTTCCAATGTGATTAGCGAAAAGGTAGATCCAGATATGGTTATTCGTCAGAATTTTGGAGTTATCTTTGAACCTGTAGGGTTAGTGGAAGTTGCTCATTCTTATTGGCATGTAACTTTTACGATCCCTCGTTTACACTTTACCGGTCTTGACAAAGTTATAACTGAAATGCCCGTCGAATATCCTTGTAGCCATCCTCCATTTCCATCTGCTTGTTCAACTCATGATCAGTCTATTCAGTCTTACCAGAGAGAGACAGTTCAATTACTCAGAGACGCTCAACGAGTTAGACATGAAATTAGTGACGTTTTAGGGACGACAAACTTGGAAGATAATATTAGAACACGACATAAACGAGAATCTTTGTTGCCTTTTATTGGCAAGTTATCAAGTCATTATTTGGGACTGCGACAGCTAAAGACGTACAAATTTTGGCCAAACATGTCCAGGAAGTCGAAACCTCAGTACAAAGGAACAGACGTTTTGTTTTAAATATTGAGAAGGATTTAAGTTCAATAGTCCGTCTCACAAATCGTAGAATAGATAACCTATGGCATTCATTCAACGAAACTCATTCAAATATTATGACTTTGACTTTAACCATAGAGTCGTTTCGCGATGTTCTAAACATGGGATCTGAGAACTTAGACTTATTGGGCAATGAGGTTAGGTTAATACACAAGATTCTTTATACGTACATTGAGCTGAATAGACGTTCCACCTATTTGTTACGCCTTCACTTCTATTTTAAGCAGAAAGTCGATTAGCTGCTTTGAAATCTCTTGTCCAGGGGCGCCTTCCTCCTGAATTAGTAAGTACTTCTGATATTAAACGCGCACTAACATCTGTAGAGCAAATTCTTGGTCGGACATATCCGAATTTTCGAATTGCCCATAGACGTCCAAAATATTATTATGAACAAAAACAGGTCCTTTACTATCACACCCATTCCAATTTGTATATTAAACTGGCGATTCCGTTGACTAATATGGACACAATACACCAGTTATATCGGATTTTATCCTTTCCTGTGCAATTACCGGACTCGTTTGAAAGTTCAAACAGTTCAAATGTTTTATTCAGTGGCTATACTGAGATCACAGGATTACCCTCTTATTTTGGAGTTGCGACTGATGGATCGACGTATTTCGAATTGTCAACCGATGAATTTTCTAGGTGTAAAGGAGATAGGATCAAACGGTGTGTTACTCCGTTCAAAATCTATAAGAAACACTTCAAACGTTGTGTTTGGCATTTATATGTAAATGATGTTGATAACATTCCAAACGAGTGTCCAGTGGTGTTAAGTTTGAGTCCCGATGTTAGCGCAGATATTATTCAGTTGCCCAATTCTAAAGTCTTAATCCAAGGATCCACTAAAGATTGGGAACTACGGTGTTATAATAAATCTGTTATTCCAATAACCCCGTGTAAATTTTGCATAGTTGATGTTCCTTGTGATTGTGAAATTCACTCTAATGATCTTTTTCTACCAGCTGTCATTACAAATTGTCAGCCTAACTCTTCTTTGTCAACAATTCACGCTGCTAATGTAGTCTATTTAACGACCCTGTATTCTTTGAAACATGTTGCTAATTTCACGGGAATAGCTACTTTCGAGCATCCTTGGTTAGCGCAGATACCCGACAGTTTGCTTACACAAAGGAATTGGAATCGTTCACTGGCCGTTGACAAAGCTGTAAAACTAGATTTAAAGAGGACGGCCGAAGTATTACGTAATCATGAGCGAGTTTTTATGTCACCTATAGATGAAGCTGCTGACTTTTATAATTGGGGCGATGTTTTGTCTCCTTCCTTTTCTATTAAATTAATTATACCCATAGGCATAACTACCATATTATCTCTATTAATTCAAATTTATATAATTCTTAAGATGAGAAATCTGCAAAGCCCAATTCTAGTTTCTAAGGCTGTAAAAGCTGTTCAGGGACAACTGAATCCATATCAAGCCATTTGGCAGCTTACAACAACAGACACGCCTCAGAATTCCACTGAAGTTTTTTACTCCTAGTATTTCTCCAAGTTTCAGTACAGACTCGTTTTTCACTATGTTAGTTGTTGTTCTACTTTTATTTCTTTTGTACAAACTATTTAAATTCTGTAAGCGCTTAGAATTTCCCTTTTTGTGTGCCGCTGTCCCTGCAGTGGTGAATCGATTCAAAAGGACCCCTAAGACGAAATTATTTCTCCAGATTTTCACTCATACTAAAACTATAACCATTTTCGTTCAGGAAGTCATTTACTCTCCCTCCTTCCTACGGATGACAAGCCTAACTAGTACAGACCTTGAGGTTGTTACGGGTTTTTGCTTTAGAAATTATTTAGAGGTTAATTGGGATCCCCTACTTGTTAATCGAGGTGGCAGAAAAACGCCCTTTTTGGAGGTTCAGTGTGATCTTCGTCAAAGACTCCCATTATCTTATTTATCTTATCGGAGGTTGTTAAAAATGTTGAAGCAAGGTTCTCGAGTTAGACTTTTAGCCGGTCGTTCTGACGATGCTCTCTATATTGAAGTCCCTATCGGCTCTCCTGATCAGGCGTCAACTAAGCTCGATAAAATTCATTCTGAGGTGTTAAATGTACAAGAAGTAATCATGGAACTCAAATTATTTCTTAGTGCACCCTCTGCTTACAATAGCCCTCCTCGTAAGTATGATAGTGATACAACCCTTTATCATAACGAAATCGAAAGCGGTCAACAGACTGTTAAAAGGAAACTTCAAAAGGCAAAACGACAACAGTTAGCGGATAAACAAAAGAAAGGCAAATTAATTAAAGAGAAACATGAATATCGTAATATCCCAACACAGTATCAAAGGATTCAGTTACAATATGGCAAAGGTTCACTGAGTCCTGATATTAAGCAAGCTTTAGAATCAAAGGAATCGACATCTGTTTTGGTACATGAAGGCATGCCAACCAATATTGTACCTTTATCGCAAGATATGCATGCTCAAGCGACTAAAAGGAAACATGTTCAATTTGTCGGTGAAGAGATTCCACCCACCGAAATTAAGGAGTTAGAAAAATCTCCAAATCCAGAATTTGTAGAGGAGGCCGTCGATCAATTCGGTACCCCTCCTTAAAATTCGAGTTTTCCCGGGGAAATTTGGAGTCGATAAAAGGTGTTAGAAGAATTACGAAGTAACATTAATAAGTATTATTTTATTTAGGCGCCGTATACGTATTTTATTGTCTTAATTAGTATATAGATTTTTCCTTTTCTATAATTATTGACGAAATTATCGGTGATGGGATAAAAAGTAAGCGCAATTATTTTTAGGTATACGTAAGTGAGATTTGTAGAGTTGATAGATTTACTGCTATTATTGATATGTAAGTTTTATTGTGAAAGAATTGAAACAGATATTGATATATTATTATTATTATAATTATTATTATTATTATTATAGTTGTTGTTATTATTAATTCTTGATAGAATAGTTAAGTTTATTGAATAATTATTTTGCAATACGAGGACGAATTGCTTTAAGGGAGGGGAGTGTTACAAATGAAGTTTTTTCATCAGAAACTTTTGTTAAGACACAGAGTTCAATGCCCTACTGCATGCCAACCGCTGTATGTTAATTAGAGACTGTGACATCTGTTGTTTTTCTTAGTGGTATTTTAATTGAAGTCCGTGACATCTGTTGCTTCTCTCTTAAAGTTTTTATTATGATAACAACATCCGGTGTTTTTCTGTTTAAGTATGATAATGAGTTAGGACGTACATTTAAAATGAAGTTTTGTTGTATTTATAGTTAAGTTAATTAATGTCTGCTGTATTTACAATTAAGTCAATAAGGTATATAGTCGGACGTTAAGTTGAGTTAGTAGCACTTAACACCGGCTGGCTCATCTGTAGGCTTATTCGCTTCGGGAATAAAAACTTTTAATTGTCAACCACACGCCTCTACTCTGGTCGATCTCTGGTATCCTGCTCGTAGGACGAACAAAGTTTTCGTAGCAATATATGGAGGAAGCACTGTATATGGAGGCGAGCATAACAGGTGACCACACGTTAATATGCAAATAAGCACAAACAAAAACGTGTGTTTTTCCGGTAACGCGCCCCAGAAAATTGGGATGGGTAGGTCGGAGATCTTTTTATTTTCATTTTTGTTGGCTGAGGTCCATAAAATACGGTAAAATTAAGAGAATTTACCAGATTGTTTTTTGAAAATGCAAAAAAATGCCCGGGGGCCTTGTAGGGTCGGTCATGTCACCTGAATACACATATTTTTGTTGGACCCTCAGTACAAACAGTGTAAGTTACGAAAACCGACATTTCGTTCTTCATCAAGCTAAGTCTAAACATTTTGTCTACATTATACGCATTGAGAAACAAAACCTCATTCTAGAAGTTTGTTCATATGAAAACTAGGAAATAATCACATAACATGTGATGTCTGTCAGGACTACAGTGTTCAATTCTTATGAGCAATCGTTGCAATGATTTACGATTTTTGAAATAGTCACCAAACTTCACATTGATAAGCTTACCCGTTACTTACGCAATAATGTACCCCCTCCAAGCCCATAATGGACGAGAGCAAACTCTGCAATCCATAATGAAATCGGTTTCGCCTCGTACATTATGTCATACAAAGTTTGCTTATTATAAGTCCTTTATGGGCCGGGAAGGGGTACATTATTGCCTTATTTTATAGTTTTGGCGAGGCCAGTGAATTTGTACTTGTAGAAAACATCTTGGACCACAATACTGGATAATCGGATATATTATCAGTAATAATCTTTGGGATGACGTCACAAAATTTACCGGTATTGATAAAGCTCTAATATAATATCACACATAATATCACATAAGTGAGGAAGACTTCCTGGTGCATCATAGACAGAGTAGCCTTCATTTATCACAATTACAGTCTTCAGTGCCATTTTTCAAGACGCAACACTTGTGATGTTAGATATAGTGAGAGTTTCTTCAAACTTATACGAAAACTGCTAATCATACGTGAGTGTTCAAAACAAAGAAAGTTACTTCTGTGGTCGCAATCATGGGTTTTGCAATCCATAAGTGATGTCTGATTAAAGGTAACTTGTAATCACGTTTTTCTACTGTTTTACATTGCACTATCACAACATAAAGTCACACTCTTCATAGTTTTGAAGTGGTGATGTGTTTAATATCAAGGGAAAGTAAATGTGTTTCAGGAGATTAATGATCATCAGGCTAGGGCGACAATGGGCAAAGAGATAGAGGTAAAGGTATATTGGCCTCACAAAGCTAGCTAATACTCCAAACACACTATTTATTGAAATTTATTGTTCGGTGTCTCTTATCTCCTTAAGGCACTTACTTCCTTTAAATAGTATGTGTTTTAAATACGCAATAGAAGAAATTGTTTGTTTTTGGCTAAATTTTACTAGTCCCCCAGTTTTTGCACCTACCTTAATTGTTATACATCCGTTAATACCCATCCTTTTTATACTTGTATGATATCAACAGACTAATTGTCGCCGGAATTGATTACCTTGCTATCATGATTTAATTTTGTCAGTTCACAGCGGAGTCGAATCACTAGTCAACTGGGCTGTAAATTGGCAAACGAGATTCTCACCCCTGACAATTGAGCTGAGTTTGAGGAAAATAGCTGAAAATAACGCGCTGGTGCCGCTTTATCACCATATAACTTTAATCACTAGTAGTAAAGTGTGAAATATTTATAAAACACAGAGAGAGCGATGCGGACCATGCTTTTTAACGACAAGATGACCTATAAGATAGTAGTCAGCGAAAGATAAAGATTAAGCACATTCGAAGGCAGAATTCTGTGTTATCAGACCTATTTCTCCAGAGATTTTCCAAAGTTGTCCTTCTTTCTAAATATCTTATGCACCCTTCTCGCATGATTCCCGCAGGATAAATATAAATGGAAGATTTATAGCACAACCACTGTCCTCGTCTATTTTCAGACTTTGTGCTTTCATTTGTGGAAGACCGAAGTTTTATCAGATCTTGAGGGCAAAGCCTGTCGGGACTTGTAAATTTAGCCGATGCGTCTGTGCGTCCGACGGGAACTGTGATAGCAGACAAACAATTTTGTTCATGGAAAATGTGTTCTCCCACTTGGACATAAACACGCACGTTACTCGGTTACGCGGTTTGATCCAAAATGGCTGCCACCCGGGTTCTACTCTAACTTGCAACACATTCGCCCGCCCATAGACAAATGTTCAACACCTCAGGACGGCGGAAGAGTATTGTCTATGCATTCATACATTACACCTAAAGAGTACATTTGTCGAAAGGCTTTAGTGAAGGACATGCTTCAGACAGTCCTCTGTCATGAAAACTTCATAACGTACCCAAGGAGGAAATGTACTCTTAACAAATTGCACTGATTCCAAGACATGTCACGTACAATACGACGGATCAAACAGAAAACATCTAACATCAGCTAGGCTTTCTTCCTGACTGGTGTCACGTCTGACATTTTCCGGCCCTCTCCTCGAACGAAACGCACAGACGTTAATGGGCCTACTGAAGATTGGATATTGACACGCATGCTGAGGTATTCACAAGTAAAAGTATAGACCCTAAAGGATTATGTTGAAAGCAAACTTTTACAATTCCTTTCTGCTATACCACTTGTGGGAGTTCATTTTACAGCTCTTGGTGTAAAATAAACTTTTCACCGGTTTAGTTTTTCGAAATCGAGAATTTTATTTTTCTCCATAGAGTTAGCACAGGGATGGCGGCCATGTTGAATTTTAAATATCGGTAAATCTTGGGTTATTTGTACCTCTAGTACAAAAATTTGCACGGTGATCCCCAGTTTTTATTTTTTATTTTGAAAGAGAATGGTTGAAAGATTCCTTAATGGAAGTTTGAGCAAAAGTTTAAGTCTTTCACTTTCGAGGCGCATACTACCTTATAAAATCATGAATTTTTTTTGAAAAGTAGATGTCATTTTGTTACACAATACGTAGAATTATGTTTTAATCCAATATTGCCGCCAATTCAGTAATTCTGACACTCGCAAGCTGGCATACTATACTTTTAATAATCATGACATTATTTACAGATTACCATGAACAGAAAAATAAAGTTTAAGATATCCAAAAGTGTTTACTTTGACACGAAGATTTTAAGATACAATATGGTGGATACCAATTGTTGATATTTTCATGATCTGTAACCTCGTGGTGTGTTGTGCTGTGTGTGCATATCCCTCCGCAACCATGTACCCCTCGTGGTGTGTTGTGCTGTGTGTGCATATCCCTCCGCAACCATGTACCCCTCGTGGTGTGTTGTGCTGTGTGTGCATATCCCTCCGCAACCATGTACCCCTCGTGGTGTGTTGTACTGTTTTTGCATATCCCTCCGCAACCATGTACTCAACCGTAGGCATAAAATGACATAAAACGAACATGTTAACGAACGGAGTTTCAAATAAAGGTAGTTCGTGCCTCGAAATTGAAAGGCTTCACTTTTCTCAAACTTTCCGTTTGGGAACTTTAAAACATACGTTTTCGAAATCAAAAATAAAACCAAGACACCACCGTGCAAGCTTTGGTAATAAAAAAAACACATTACCCAATACTTTTCGACACTTGTAATTCGAAATGGCCGCCAGGACACAGAAACAAGCCGGTGCAAATGTTACTCCATGAGGTTAAAAATGAGCCCCCACAGTCGGTAGATCAAAATGTATTGTAAGGGTAGAGAGTCTAAATATACGTTCCCGAGGTGTACTCTGCCCTTTTTAAAACAACCAGATTTGCATCTTCTGGACTAGTGTCACTCTGTCTCTGAGAACTTTCTGTACACTTTCATTTTCTGTGACTTTCTGTACACTATCGCCTTCTGTGACTTTCGAAAATGTCGAAATATGATAAAGAAAACGGCATGAGCGTTGACATGTAAGATTCCCTTTGTAGCTATGCATCTTAAACGGAGTTTAAAATCACGTTCTGCTTTTGGGACTTTCTCGGCGGAAGACTGTGATGAGTCCATATTGTGGGCGTCTGTACGCAGCCGTGATCATTTGAAAAGACTTCAGTTTTTATGTCTTCTCAATAAAAATCTGGTATATGTTACAAAACCGAAGGAAATATGGGCAGGTAGAAAATGTGAAATCAAAATTTAGTGTTCCTTAGCAAAACGGACCGCCGTGAGGATGACATTGGAAAGTTATCTCAACAACGAAATACAACTGAATACGATTCAAGTATACATAAACAAGACATGGTGATTTCCCCAGCGTACTGACAGCGATGTTTACTGAAGGATTTGGTTTAAAATATAGGCGAACAAGAATAAAATATTCATCGAATAAAGTTCTTCATGCAGAAGTAGACTTTTTCAATGAAAAATGTAAAATAAAGTTTGTAAATTATTATCGACGTAGAAATGTTCGGCGAAAAAATATTTCATTTTAACGACCGAATTGAAAATATGGAGTCCCAAACTGTCAATTGTCGTCGTATTTATCAATGATGTGTTGTTTGGGTGTTACGTACCTGCTAAATAAATATCTTATGTAAAGTAGAACAGCAGATGAATTTACGGTTCAACATCTCATACAATCACTCAGTTGTGCGATAGAATTCCTCTTTGCCGGCGGCTTGAAGTTTTACAGTCGCTGTCAATGGAATATCCCTTCGCGACCAATTAGTATACCCATTGGCCATTCTGAATATTGGAGAGAGTTGCAACATGAGCATCATGACCAACTCTGGTTTAGTGAAACCTTAAGTTTGTTCAAACTTCCCTTTTTAATTGTTAGGGGTCACCAAGTTCCTGACACAGAGAAACCAATACATACTAGTAATTGACACTTGCTTTTCACTTCGGCCCCCCCCCCCCCCGTGGGCAAATCACCCGATTGGGTCATTTTAACGGCGTGCGCAACTTCTCTGTATAGGCATAGATATGACTGTGCCTGATAAAAATTGCACATCCACTGCAGTATGAAACATGAACAATAATCCGGTCTAAGGGACCATGACATCTGATAAGATTACCAGCATTTCTTGAGACATTGGAAGGGGGCAATGTCGTCAAAAAAACTTCATCATTTGTGTAGGAAACGCTAAATGAAGCAGTTTATGTTACGTAGAGTTCATTAACATCAGACAGAACCCAACAAAAATTCCACGTTGAACACTAATAAGCCACATCTAGGGGAATTCTTTTGATGATCGTGATATTATCGGACAAATAAGAAACATCAATTTCCTTTTTTCAAAACAAAATGCTTTCCATTTATTTTCATTGCGAACTGTTCCTTTCACTCTGTTGTTTAACACAGACTTAAGGCATAGATAGAGGTATAGCATGCGTCTCGTGGCAAATATTCGAACTCTCAAACTTTTATAGTATTTTAAGTGGTCTGTCACTTGTTGGCGGCTCATGGAGTATCGGTTCATCAAAATTTGTGAAGGTCGAAAATTTAATTCCCCTTCGTCGGGATGGCGCCATGCTGAAATTTTAAGAGTCGGTAAATATCAGGTAATTTATTGCTCTGGAACCAAATTTTGCACTGTGACCCCTGATTCTTATTCTTGATTTCAAATGGAACTACGTTTATGATTTCAAGTTTCATAATACGGAAAGCATGAGCAAAGTTTAAGTCTTTCTTATATTGCTAAAATGGTGAAATCGAACTTAAGAGGACATAAAATTTGAAGCTACATTGCTATTGCACACAGTATGTCGCTCAAGATGAAGAGAACACTCTATAGTCAGTAGTAGAGGGTTGTATTTTACAAAACAGTACGGGGAAAAACGGTTGCTCGTGATTTGGTAAACACCTGACAACCCCTGTGTCGCTGGAGGAGTAACAGACTCGCCACGATACACAGATAACTGGGTAAAATTGGAGATAACTTTTTTATCTCGACAAAAGGCGAAAATTACAGTATTGTAAATTTTCAAAAATATCGGAAAATCGTGTGCCTTTCTTTGTAACTGTTCCTAATAACTACGCTGGAATTGCAATCACTTTTCGATAATTTAAAGATTTATATATCTGTTCTTAATCTATACAGTATGGAATAGATTCCCCCTTGGATTTAAAAAATATAAATTTCTCTCTTTTTCCTTTCGGCCATATTCTTTCGGCATTTGCGGAACGACATCCTCGGTATCATAACAATGCAACCCACAAATTTTACCAATCTTAGGTCATATTTGTTGAATAAGATCGCATTTGGTCACGGTTGGTTACTGAGCAATAAATGTTCATAGACATGCACGACCTTTTAGACACTGAGAGCTCTATCAAGCATGTAAACTGAAACCTGTGTCGAGCCATTTGTAAGTAAATGCTTAATGGTATCGCTGACTTCCACTTGGGCTTTGATACGTTACCATACAGTCGCTTGAGAAAGCTCCTTTGATTGACTCTGATTGACTGATAGTGTACAATTACAAATATGTCATCCAAGTGTTTCTTGTCGACAAAAAAGCCATAAAACTGGAACATTTTTGTAGTAAACTGTTCGAGGCTATTGATGCCAAAATATTATGTGATAAGATATATTGAGGGCTTTTACCTGAGGTTCAAATTTCTCCCATATGTGCCTCTTTCAAATGAAAGTCCTTAAAAGCATGTCAAACTGAATAAAAAGTAAAAGAGTTTTTTTGTAATTTTAATTCCAGTGAAAAGTTTTAATTTTAACAGAGAAGTAAGTATACATATAAAATCAAAATGTATTTAGAGGGCGCTAGAGAACCCGTCAAGATAAGTGGTAGATTGTTGCACACTACACTGACAATACAGCTTTAATTGTATATACATTGTCAGGATTTACCCAACGAACATTGTTAAACAGACAAGATTAAATCTTTCTTGCGTATTTAAGTTACAGTCTCTCTTACACATATCTAAACTCATTTTACATGAATAATTGTAAACGATATTTAGATTACACTGAAATGAAATTATACATTAAATAGTTTTAACATAAAGTCGACAATAAAACGAATAGATATCAGAAGCTGTAAAGCACAACTATTGAAAAACACATAAGACATTTGATCAATTTTGATGATTATAGTATTTTAATAATCCGAGAATTAATTTCAGAATGATATGATAATGTTTACCGTTTTCTATGAGTCGGTCCTAGCAGAACATATCGCTTAGAGTTTGCTTATCAGATTTATGGAAAAGATCTGCTATATCTTTCCTTAGAAAGAAGGTCGAGTGTCAAATTACCTTTATTAACAATATTCGAAAAACTGACCATATAATATTTGTAAACATGAATTATTTATCTTCATTTTCACTTTTTGTCAGATACGATATCTAGGAAAACAAGTATTTACAGATTAGACTGGTTAGATAATTGTAAATGATAAAGAGGTCATGACCGACGAACTCCACAAACAGGAGTGTGTACACTGCACACATATCTACTCTCTACTCTCCATCGCTTGGTCGACGCAGTTGTTTCCGATAAGTTGCACTGCTGAAGAATAGACAGGTCTTCCTCCAAGGGAGAGAATCGAAAGAAGATAGGATAGCGCTGCAGGCTTACTGCTGTTCTCATTTTTTTCTAAACCTCATTAGCTGTACAGCTTTTGGCATCTCTGCGGGGATAAAATAACTAAATTAGAGTTCATTTCATGGCAAACTCAATGAAAGCCCTGCAATGCAGCAAATCGAACGTTTATTGTAATGTACGCGGACTCTGCAATCAAATTGTGCAAAGATTTTTTTCTGATCGTGTTTAGTGGCATCTGGTGTGTAATACTTCGAAGATTAAAAAGCAATCGAGCATGGATTGATGCCGGTCGCATTTTCATTTAAGATTAAATGACTATCAGGAAAATGTTTACAGGACGTTAGCATGCAAGTGTCATAACCACCATGTCATAACGTAAAGGAAAGAAGTTGGATCTGAGGACGAGTGCTGATGTATAACTGGGACTTATTTATTGAATACGGAACCATGACTACGCCTAAGGGCGCAGTCAACGATACATGAATCTGCCGGTGTGTCAGTCGGACCAAGTTAGTGTGTCCTCTGTTGAGTCTTGGTCACTCCACGGAGGAGTGACCATGATCCAAGTTCTCCTTCGTTAGTTCCTGAGTGAATGTCCTGTCTCGATCACTCCACAAGAGAGTGACCGTGGTTATCGGTCCTCCCTTTCTCCCTCCTCTGAGTTAGTGTGTCTATTTATACAGTATCTTGGCTATGTCGGATGCCGACGGCATAAAGAATATAATAAGAAAATGCTTTGATTTACCGACATTAGAAAAGATTACAAAAGTAGAAATTATCACTTGCCCGTGCGTGGCTTGCTACAATTCTTTTGTTTCAAACCCACGCCATGAATAAATTGAAATGATACAACGGCTCAATATTACGATTGCTTGAAACACAATAGAACATGGGGGTAGTACGCAGAATACCTCCATGAGAAAATAAGTTACTGGGTAATTCTTGTAAATGTGTAAATGAGTGAGATCATGTCATCGATACTGTGCTGGTATTTCGTGGCGCCAGCATTGTTAGAGTCCAAACAAAGAAACGTCAGCTTGATCACTCGCGTCCAAGACCGCTAATGTATTTTGAGCGTGAAATATTACTATTCTGTGCGCCAATTTGGAAGATTATGACACAAGCATGAATGATTTCGAATTATTCAAATCTGAGAGAAATATTTCAATCATCTCCGTTTAAATATATTACATTAACTTGCTAATTATTGGGATCAATAAACTCTGAAGGGTACGCTCGAGTAGGGGCCAGGAAACAAAATATCATCACCTCTCGACCTTGAGAAAGCAGACGACGAGAACATTAAAGGGTGTGTTGCCATGTTTAGGCATTAGTGGGTGATCACGTGATTATGCTATAGGTGTTGCCATTTGTACCCCTAAGATTTGTTACATCAGCACTCTGTAAAGGGTACCCGTCCGTCGCGGCACCAAAGAGCTGGTTGTTATTCGGAAAATACCATTCAAGTTGGAAGTTAATATTCTGTTACAGATCTGATTGCAAAGGTTTTCGTAATAAACAGCTGACTTACTCGCAAAGCTTTGTGGATGCTTTGCATTCCATCTCTTGTTTAATGTCTTCACGTTTTTCTGAACCATTGTTGTTTTCTGATGATCTTCGAAATTTGGAAATGAGAACGCTGGAGAACTTGGAAGTTGTCAGGAGACTCGTCGAAGTAGAGGATGTGGATCTTTCCCGGGTGCCTGTCGTTGACGACTTGATGAGAAGTGTAGATACGTTCTTACAGTGACATTGTAAGCAATTTCTCGAAACAACCAGCATGTCAGCCTGAAAAGCAAAATATAATATTATAGATGTTAAACAGATGTTGTACATTACAATATTCCATTGCCACAAACATAATAAGTGTGGGCAAAGATTTACAGAGAGATCTCTGAATTTTCATTGTTTTCACAACTGAGGCCGTCAAAGATGTGCTCGGAATATTTGGTGTGCTTTTTGACTAGATAATGTAAATCACCAACGAAATGAAATACGGTAAAGTGTACTTAAACTTTAACCCTTTGAGTGTTGTATTTTTTCCCACCAAAATTTTAGTGCAACATTTTATCAATTTTTTATGAACTTTTCCGTAATTTTTGTGATAATTTTTGACCAAATGAACTCAATATTTCATTGGCCACAGTTTTTTCGCAAAATTTTTGCAAAATTATAACAAAAATTGACTTAGGTATATTCTCTAAGGGTGACAAAAATTGACTTTTGCGCTCATTAATGTCCGTACAGAAAACGAAGAATGTCGTTAAAGGCGTAGGAAATGAACTATGTATAGAGGTCATCTTGAGTTTGTGATTCGATCATCGTACTTCGTGTTTACATTGAATAGGCGAATAAACCTATCAAGACAGACACTAGACGCCCGAAAGACGACGACGTACAAGTAGACACTTCTCACATTGTCTGTAACCGATGTTTTAAGTATAAGGTTAACGTGTTACGTTAAAATTTGTATTCTGTGTCATGCGATTCCCAATGATTGCTTTCTTACACTGTTAGACAGAATTTTACATTACTGTTTGTAACTTTAATGAATGCATGGGATACTCCACCAGTATCGATCACGTTGCGAAGGTTCGATTTTTACTCTGGAAAACAAGACAGTTTGCTGTGACTTCAGGGTGAAACGATTTCTTTACTTTTGCTGAGCTAATACACATCCAATACAGTAAAAAACAGTTAGCAACTTATCCTTCGGTATTGATCTTGGTTCGGTAGAAGGACACGTAGTGATTTATTTATTAAACTATCCAAAGAGGACACTAATCGCATCACTTAATGTTGGTGGTCGAAGTCTTTCTATGCTTCATTTGGCATCAGCGGTCACTTTGTGACATCATTCTCACAGGGAGATTGTGTTCTGTTCGAGTGTTTGCGCATGACCAATCGGATGCTCTTCTGTGAGGTTGCTGAGATCGATATGCAAAAATTAAGCACCGTGATGCATCTCGTGGGGGCGTAATGAATCTCGAAGATACTGTCACGTGATGGTACCATCGCGAAAACGAATGCGCTAAACCTTTCATTTCCTGTTTTCACACAGTTTATAGTCCCTATGGACTACGGTATCCTGTTTCATGCCAAGCGTGGCCGGTAGATTTTGCCCGGTCTCATTCAATTTATTGCAGTGAAAGATTAATTAGCATGCCATTATGTAAATATTTCAGACCTATTAACACCTCCATTAGGATCTTTTCCATCCAGCTGTCTTGCGATACTCCCTACGCAAGAAATACCTAGCCTTGAGACGTTTTTATGTTTTTACCTCCGGCATAGGCGATTTGGAAGCTTTTATCCGATTGGTTACTGTTATAATTAAATAATACAAATAACTCCTTAAGTTGCTGTGAATAGTGACGATCGACCAATCAGATACAACCTTGCAAGTCAGCCGCGGCATAGACCAGTCAAAATCTACGGGCAGCGTTTCCCATGCCAGATTCAACTTATTCAGCCAAATGAAAAAAAAATTGCAACGATCTCATTTGGTGTGGTCATCCTTGTCCTGTATGAGTTAGGTATTATGTCACTCATACGTCTGTATATGTAGTTTATTATTCGAGAAAAGGGTCCCGCACCGTAAATTTATACGAAGTCATGTGTAGATTGGACAAAAATGTAAGAAGTGGATCTCGTCTTCAACGACCAGTCAGCTGTATTTCGCAAAAAGGACAATAGTACATATTTTGACCATCTTGATTCACATGTCTTCCTGCTTCAATTTCGAGACTGTGACTCGAGCATCGTAATTTTAAATATACAATTTCAAACCTGTCCGGTTGAGTACACTGTAAAAATCTTTCTTGTTCAAATTGAAACTTTAATGTCGAGCAAATTCTAGGTATTTCGTTGACTACAGCGTGCCACTCTTATCTGTAACAATCTTTCAACCTTTGTGAAAATAAAGCTCGGATTGCTCACTTGTTTTCCCAACCATACATAAGCATAGCCATATCTCATAAGGAACTGTTCAATGTTCGTGTAACCCAATTTACTTTGCTGCATCATGATCTACTTTTCTCAACATTTCGTAACTAGCTTTTGGGTACAGGACTGGTCCATTTTCAAAAGCCTTAACCAATAAGAAACACACTTTTTAATATATGTACAACTTAGTGGAATCTACCACATTCACCTAAGACGACCTCGTTGTTTAAATCGCGACCACGACCTAAATATCAACGAAAACAAACATGTACCGTTTCGTCAATGCTAGGGGAATTAGGAAAACTGGATATCACAGCAGACATCTCATTACAAAGACGGTCCCAGATTTCGGTAAGCAAATCCCATCACTTTTATCAACCCTAATCATTGATTCTCACGGCAAGCTTTTATTCAACTTACAATTGGTGCATCGATTTTGCGTGCCGGTACCTTTATCATAGTAAGCTCTTGTATATGGAGATCCAGGCACCGAAATCTTATCTCGTTAAATTGGTATTATTTTATTATTTCATGATTGTTACAATAAATCCCATATTCACATGCGTTTCCTGCATTTTGCTCGTATGGGTGGATGAGCACGCTTGTTATCGTGATCGGTCGGTAGGAATTTTACTCTTTTTACTCTATAGTGGGCAACAAGTAAAAAAATCTCTTAGCTGGCGGGTAGGCAGTAGAATTTAGTCACTTGTGGGAGTCTGTCGACGAGGAAGACATGTAACGGGAGAGCGTCGTTGAGAGGGTTGTTTGGAAGCTTTTATAGCAGAGAAAGGGCTAGCAGGGTTATCTATTCAGGAGATAGATCTGAAGAAGGCGAGAGGAGAAAGGTGTTAAATCGTACGTAGAGGGCAACTGCGAACATCTTTTCCTTACTTTCATCTCTTTCCCAAAATACATTCCTTTAAGTAGTATAGTTACATGTCAGACGAAAGACTGAAGATCGAAACTCACCCTGAAACCTTCGTTGAAGAGGCTGTATATCACTGAATTCATGAAACTGTTGGACATCGCCAGCCAGAGAACACAGGCGTTAATCTTGCGGATTGTGTCCCGGGCGTAGGAATCCTCATCGTAGACGGACGATCGAAACTTGACAACAAGATTGAAGACGTGTAGCGGCAGCCAGCAGATGGCGAACATAAGAACCACCACGATTAGCATCTTTACGATCTAAAAAGGCGAGAACATAATGTGTAACTTTACATTGAAATAAATATATATGAACATATACTTCAATAAAAATCATCAGATTCGTCATTGAGCTACCAAGTCGAAGTGTTATGACAATGAACTTGAGGAAGCCAAAAGAGAAGTGGTTTTCCTTTATTAACTAAGATGTTCGTAGTAAAATTTTCTAATGACGGTGTTTTCCTTTCCTCCTTCCAACATTGCAACCTTTTTGTCACTTATCTGTCTGTAATCATACACTACTAAGATAGGTATTGCCCGATACACAATTACAGCGGTTACAACGTGCCCAAAACACAGCAGCTAGAATTGTTACAAAGACCAGGAAATCCGACCACATTACCCCCATACTTATGCAACTTCACTGGCTTCCAGTACATCATCGCATTGTATACAAACTTTTGCTGATTACTTACAAAGCCCTAAATGGACAAGCTCCACAATATCTCAGGAATTTAATGACACCTTGTGCCTCATCACGTGTTCTTCGTTCATCTGATAAATGCCTTCTGCACACACCTAGATGGAATCTGACAACCTATGGTCGCCGCTCCTTCTCTGTAGCAGCTCCTGTCCTTTGGAACTCTTTGCCCCTGGACATAAAAACCTCTTCTAATGTCAACATTTTCAAAAGACGCTTAAAAACTTACATCTTCCAGAGAGCATTTTCATTGTAACTCTAAGCGCCACTGAGCATTGTTTAACTTTGAATATTAGGCGCTATACAAATTTTCTAGATAGATAGATTGATATTACATTAGTCTGTGAACACTACACGAGACTCGAGCCAAGTGAAATTACCATTTAATGGTAATTATTTTAAAATTACTACGACGACTGTAACTCAGGTGATGTAGACAGATTGATTTACTATTAAATCCCGCGATTAACTTGATACATTGGCGCCAACTTTTTGGGCAGATTACAACCTTGTGCACATTAAAGAACCACCATATTTTCGGGTTGAAAACTTCGAAATACGAAGAGAGAGAGAGAGAGAGAGAGAGAGAGAGAGAGAGAGAGAGAGAGAGAGAGAGAGAGAGAGAGAGAGAGAGAGAGGAGAGAGAGAGAGAGAGAGAGGGAGAGAGAGAGAGAGAGAGAGAGAGAGAGAGAGAGGTCGTTGCATATTAAAATTTAGCAAAGTATCTGTGAACCTTCGTTGCATATATGTAAATGAGTGTAAACTGACTCGACCACGCATCAAAATGTTATGTGCACGCGTGACGCGTATACAGTAATGAATTGCATGCTGCCTGATCACCGCTAAACGACACGAAATAACTCTGATACCTTTTTGACTTTATGTATTTCACTCTGAAATCGTGCGTGAAAATTATTATCCCCATTGTTTTCAAATGTACACCCATTTTGTAAAACCATATGCTACTTCAAGGCCCCTATTTATGTCGAATTTACTACCGTTGAAATGGGACTTTATGAGTGCACAAAGTTGACGAAGTTGACGACAAAGAGAATGGTAATTCGAGATTTATTGACACTGTGAATTTGGTGAACTGCAATAAAATTTTTAAACAGAGTATTCATACCACCTTGTTACATCTTTTAGTTCAGAGCTTGCCTAAAAGATCGAGAATCTTAACTACTAAAAGACCTAAATACTGACATTTGACTTCCTTGGGAATATATTATTTCAGACAAGGAAACCCCCCATACTATATATTTTCAAAAAGTGGAGAATCTTAAGTTGAGCATGCTAGCAATAATTTATTCGAAGGATGAAGGGGTGTATATTTGGGGTAAAAACCCCAATTTTGGTATTAATGATAAAATTGATTTAAGTCAAAAACTTGATACTATTTTCTGAAATATAATATTTCACATGAAACAAGAGTGTGTGAAGAAAAATGACTATTTTATTTTGCATTATCTACCCTCATTCTAAAATGTCTTTGGTTGAAAGATTAACACTTACTCAAAAAAGTGATTTAAAACATGATTCGCAAAATTAAAATGCCTCTTATTCAAAATGTAAGAACGTTATTGCCAAACAAAATAGTCGTTTGGTTATATAACATTTAAAGAACACAATTTGAAAATTTCAGAAACTTTGACCCGGCCAGTGCGGAGTTCAATTCTTTGGAAATCTTGAATTTGTCAGAAAAGAGAAGCCAGGAAATCGGACGATTTGCATACATTTGCAAAATTAACACTTCTTTATCACGCAACTTACGACTGCTTGACAAGCTAAAAAGTGAATCCAACCAATATTTTATTCTTAGGTTAGCCACAGTCCCTCTATTACTGGAAAGAATGGCTGTGGATTAACGAATTAATTGAGAAGTTGAATGAATATTTGCAAAAAAGTGACTTTGAGCAAAATACGCTGTGTTCAGTGCAGCGCTCTTTAAGGTAGAACGCGCCTCGGGGACAGATATTCGGACTCTCAAACTTTTACAATTCCGTTTTGTTATACCACTTATGGGGGTTCATTTTAAAGCTCTTGGTGTATAAAAACTTTTCACTGGCTTAGTTTATCGAAATTCTAAAATTTTATATTTTCTCCATTGAGTTAACACAGAATGGCGGTCATTTTGAATTTTAAATATCGGTAAATCTTGGATTATTTGTTTCTGTAGTACCAAAATTTGCACGGTGACCCCCTATTTTTATTCTTGATTTTGAAAGAGAATGATTGAAAGATCCCTTGAGGAAAGTTAGAGCAAAAGTTTAAGTTTTTCACTTTTGAGGTGATCGCTTATTCATGACAGAATATAGCGAAAAACTTTCAGAAAAGTGAGAAACACCCGTAGGAAGGATGTAAAACTTAGAAGAAGTGTTCAGTCACGTCGGTTCATACTATTCCTGTGGGCGCTAGACAAAAGGTTCATTCAAAAAATAACAAGGCAGAATCGCCGCAGGACAATATTACATGATAGACACATCAAAGCAAGAACTTGAAAAACCTGTACACGCTCACATATTTCTCACGTCACCTTGCTCAATCCGCCGAGGAAATATCCACCGGGTATAGAATTAATTTTGGATTTCAACGCCTAATGATCTCCAAATTGCATGAAATACAAACATAGAATGTCGAATGAGGGTGTCTACGACAAATCTAGCCGACGTGAAAGATGCCCTTGTATGCAATTCCATAATGGATTGGGCATTTACTCGCTCGGTGTCTGATCAAATAAAGGCGTTAAGCCTTTGAAGGAAATATTTATGACAGTCACACCAATATCGGGCTTCTCTGCAATTTAACCTAATCAGGTGATTACTGTTCAGTGCAAATGCACCATTTAGTCGGAGTGGGACGGAGGGGCTGTGATTGAGGTGAGCAAAGGTTGGCACTTAAGAACAGGCTAATGTAACGGCACCTACGGAGTTTTAGTATATAATCTTCACTTCAGTACAGTTAATGGAGGCGAAATAAAAATGTTGGTCCATGTAACAATACCAGTACCGCCATTCCTATTAACGTCTCATCATTTCGGATGCCGTCAAGCATACCCAGAATAGAAACTAAAGATAAAAGAGAAATTTTGAAGTTCGTGACGACAATCGTAAAACGAGTTTGCTCAGTATCTCGTGTGGAAAAACACGCAGACATCCTGTTGGTTGTGTACACTGCTCATGCAGTTTTGTTATTGATCTTGACAATGAATGATCTAACTCTCATTTCATTTTCACGGGTCGTCTATTTCACAATCAACTGATCAAATGTCAGATAAGGTTCTGATCTATCAAGAGCCATTATCACGCATCAATCAATCTGAAGTCTAATCCAGGCGCCTTTGTAAAATGTTCGTCATCTACCCCTATAATTCACATAATCTCTTTTGTAACAATTAGCTTCAAATGAGAGAGAGAGAGAGAGAGAGAGAGAGAGAGAGAGAGAGAGAGAGAGAGGAGAGAGAGAGAGAGAGAGAGAGAGAGAGAGAGAGAGAGAGAGAGTTCTCTGTAGTGCTTGAAAGCAACTCCTCATCTGTACAGTTTTCACTTTCACACACTCCTCAAGTGATTTCTTAGCTTTCGGTAGAAAGCCGGCATTCTCAGACTTGTCATTTCTGTTGTGAAATATCTAATGATGCAGTCTGTTATTCGTATCTTTCTGAATGTCATTCTGAATCGTTCAAGATACAGTAATTGGAACCGGTAAACTTTGCTGGGGCAGACTCGGTGATTATATATCACATTCCTTATTAAAGCAGGAAATTCCGTAAAAAACATTTGTTTTGGTGAAACGAACACGCCGTGATTGAAATCGCCGACGGCAATATTGAGTACTTTCGCCGATGTAAATATGTCGACTTGTTCAAAATGCATTTGATAGTTTAGCATTCATTTCACTGATGTTGGCAAACGATGAGTAACAAGTAAATCGAACGCGCTTAATTTCAATGCTAATTTCAACCACCGTCCCCACGGTGTTCCAACAGGTGTGTGCACATGACTCAACGGCCTGCAATACACAGCGCGGCTAGAGAATGACACGCATTTGATGTGTTATTTTAATGATTGCAATATCACGGATGGTGTAGATCGGCTGTTTGGACGGACGGTAATGACTGTCAGATGTTTTTGATGCATTTCAATCAGCTTGAAAATACTTTCTCATACCGCCATTATAGATTTTGTTGTGGCGTTTCCCTATGTTGTTAGTAAGTGGTAGTAAACACCTATTACCCGGTTACGGGGCCTATATAGCCCATCTATTACCCCGATAGGACGCGGTTTACTGATGTTACGGCCTCGGGAAATAGCAAAGTGTTTCTGGTAAAACAAGATGGTCTTGCATCACGAGAAATTTCGACGATATATTAGAAATGACACCTTTCTGTGACATTGACATGAGTTTGTAGCTTCATTACATTGTTATAAACAGCATCACTAGCAATAGTCATCAAATGTCGTTAAGTATACAAATAAGTAATTTCATGTAATTTGCGGAGCGAGTCTAAATATTTGTATGCAAGCTTATCACTTTCGACAGACGTGCAACCCATGCAGTGAGCCGAAGGCGACAAAACAGTGGACGTCTCTAATGGGTTGTTCATTTTCCGCGCGGAAACCCTACATTATCTACTAGTCCTACTACTGCTGTTATCTTGGGAAGAAATCGCTATCAATCGTCCGAGTGTACTAAATAGACTTTGGGCAAGCAATAATGACTTAGACGGACTGGGACGCATACACATCCTGCAGCTAGAGGTCTACATAGGAAGTAGTTGTTTTACATCATTACCATATCTGTTCCATGGAGACTGGCAAAAGCAACCGCCGACTGCTCAAAACGTGTTCCCGCGTTCAGGCTTTACGCATACGTTGTAAATTTTAGCTGGAACTAACACTGACTGATCGACAGCAATTGTTTGTCTTTTGTAATCACAGCAAGGGAGTTTGAACAAGATCTGGGCCCTTGAAGTCTGTAAACCTGTGATGTTTTAGTGTAACGCAAAGATTTGAAAAAAAATGTACCGATTTGAAATCTCCTGCAAATCTCACAAGAAGTTTTCCCATAGAAAATATATTAAGTTGTCGCATCACGTACGCCACCCCAGGCTTTAAAATTGACATATACTATCAAGAACTGTCAAATATCACTGGGCTTTCGCCATAATTTTGTTAATACTTTCAGTTGGAAAATTGATATGTCACTCGCTATCAAACTGTTCGTTTTGAACTAAGTATCATTCTAAGGTCTGGTCCTCATTCGATGGTCTCGATGAGTTTCGATGAGTTGTGAACTACAATTGCAAAACATACTCGCTGATGTTCATTTACATTAGGCCTAAATTTTACCCGGTTTATGAATCTTCTGAATCACAAAACTACAGACGTAAAGGCATCTAAACATATGGTTTTTAATGTTTCTTAATTGTTTTGATTTATTTGCGACATAACATCTGCTTTCTTTTATTTTGGAACTAATTTGGGATAATTGGATTTTCATATTTTTTAAATTTCTCAAAAGTCTGACGTGCTACATAGTTGAATGTTGCGATAATACAAATTACTAATGAAAACAAGTGTGTAATGGAAAAAGAAAAGCAGATGAGATTACATTTGTAGATTAAATCGGCATTACTTCACCATCCAATTATATTAATGTTTCTTAATTGTTTTGATTTATTTGCGACATAACATCTGCTTTCTTTTATTTTGGAACTAATTTGGGATAATTGGATTTTCGATATATATAAATATATCGAAACTGGTTTTACGAGTGACAGTTTCATCGGATTTTCATAAAATCGACACAGCGCTTTTCTTAAATTTGTGTTTTGATGTAATTTCACCAGGGCGAAAAGATTGCATGTCTGCCAATTTGCAAGTTGGTGGGATGACATATATAAACGCGTAACCCCCCCCCCAAAAAAAAAAACCAAAACAAAACAAAACAAAACAAACAAAAAACCAGACGTCACAGCGACACAGTGACATTCAGAAACACTCACTCTGATTAACGTTAATTAAATAGACACAAAGCAACAATAGTAAAATATCGTAAGATACCTTTTTCTTTGAATTAACGTGTGACTTGTCCCTGAAGTTGTGTGCGTTACCAGGTATGCGTCGTCCCCACAATTTGATTCCGATTCTGGTGTAGGTATAGAGCAGCACGACCAGCGGGATGCAATAGGTCGTCAGGAAGATAAAAATCTCGTAGGCTATGAAGGCGTGGTTATTGTTTGGCCACTCGTTGCAATAGTATATGCCTTCCCTGCTTCTGCTCTGACGGACTCTGGCAAAAACTGCCTGGACGACAGCCAGGGACACCGCTATCAGAAAGATCACAGCCAGAACTATCTTGCTACGGTGTTTTGTCACACGCGCCTTGAGTGGGTACATGACGGCGAAGTAGCGGTCTATGCCGATTGCCGTTAAGGTGAAGATACTTACGATGACAGAGACCTGTAGGGAAAGCAAATGGATAGATTGAATTTAGGCAGAACGCGCCTCGAAAGTGAAAAACTTAAAACGTTTGTCTAAAGTTTTCTTTCGGAAACTTTAAACACCCTCTTTCAAAGTTGAGAATAAAAATCAGGGGTTATCGTGCAAAATTTGACACTAGTGAAACGAAATTGTCAACATTTACCGACACTGGAAATTCAAAATGGCCACCACCCCTGTGTTATCTCCATGAGGAAAAATAAAAATTACACATTTTCAAAAAAACAAGATGATAAAAAATTAATCGCTCCAAGAGCTTCAAAATGAGGCCCCCACAAGCAGTAGACAAGAGCAGTATTGAAAAAAAAATTGAGAGTCCGAAAATCTGTCCCTGAGAGACATTCTGCCTTAAAAGAACTATTGTAAAATTTCAGAAATCCTAATTATGTAAAACTAAACAGAAGAAGGTAGGCTTTGTATTTTTTCAGTTGTGTTCGGTGAGTCGACTGCGTGAACTAGTAGTTCGAGTAATCGATAAAATAATGGATAAGATGTACATGTGGCAATATGACGCTGTTAAGATTTACAAAGTGTGCGTAAGCTCTAGATGCCTAACATTCAATCTCGGAGTTTCTTCATGTAGCATTGATTTTTCACTTCGTCTTTCGTGGGCGCTAGATGGAAAACACATAACCTATGGGCAAACATGAATAAAACATTCAACTATTGGAGACAAGGCAATCGACGTGGGTTGCTCGTCACATTTATCGGAGTTGGCCGCAAAAAAGATTGGGCAAAACTGATTTTCGATTCTGTTTTCAGGAGCGGATATCAGTCTTGTGAATTAGGTAGATCAGAGACTATGACACATAATAAAGTAACTAGCTAATGATTTAAATGAAAAACTACTTGCAACATCTGAGTTCACAATATTAAGGAACGAGGGCACAAATTGAGGAGGTGTATTTCTTAAAAACATTTCAGGTCTACAAAAACCATGAATACAAAGCAAGTGTCTTGGGCTCTATCTGCATCGGTCGTATTTTTACGCAATGTCAAGATTAATCTTAGTAAATGAAGAAAAATTGTATTTCTATTATAGATCAATTCCAGTCATTGGTTATCCAATTTGTATCAATTCATATGACGTTGATATTAGTCATTCAAATCACTATTTTATGAGACTAGAGACTAATGCTAGATGCACGCTGTACGTGAATCTTTCTATTATTCATTCACTTTTTTACTTCACTTGATAATTATCGAGGAAATAAGTGTTTAATATCTGTCAAAAATATCGCACGGTGATTTAATGAATGACGAAGTGTTAGAGTTCACCGTTGCCTTCGAAAATACCGCAGACCCTTTGAAAAAACGACGAACAAAAACAAGCTTAGGAAAACGACATAAACATTCATTAGAAACGTCGATATGATGTTGAATTGTGTCCTTTAATTAACTTTTCCTTTTATTTGACCTCGTAAGATAGCAGAATCCTCAAAACGACAATACTATTGCTGACGATAAACATTCTTTTCCAGCAAAGTTTGCGCCTGCAGTGACGTTTTCGTGTTCAGTAAACTAGTTCCTAAATGGTTCAATTTTTGCAATACAAATAGTTTTTGCGTTGGCTGACTAACATGAATAGACCACTCGATAATGATTTGTGAATCGTTATCCTTGCCGTAAGGCAGTGTCTTGGGACTATTAAAGAAAAAATAAACATATTGAAAAATCTGTCGTTTCTACTTCAAGCAATTTTGTTGCGCACAAAAAGCGAATAATCCTGAAATGTGACGTGATCAGTTTCGATGAGTGTATTTGGCGATGAAAACTGTCTAGCCTCTCGTCGTCTGTAAAATGACCCAAGTTGAACCCCGAAGCGAACGTACCTCTACATATCGGCTTTGTTCGGCAATAACCTTGCGCAAACAGTTGGAGGCCTTGGATATGCGTAATGAAATCCGACTTAACATTTTACATAAACCATTATTTCCCGTTTAAAAACATTCGTTTTATCCAAAGGCATTAGCGGGTCCCATACAGAGTCATATGACTTCTAGAAATCGAAGTTACCCCTCGCGCTTGCGATGAAAATGTCGGACACCTCATCACTTGCTTCCGTACGGTAGATGTGCCGGAAAATGAAGACTAGAAAAAATGACCTGTGTACTGTTCTCTCGCACCAGCCAGTCATTTCACCCAAAGCGAAGCTATTGTGTACAAGATTGCCGGATCAAACGATGACGTAACACATTGGATTTGTGAACGTGTGAAAATACTGCATTCGGAACTTTACAGCTAACACCAACATTTCTCATAGATACATTACAAATTGACAACAAAACACACCCGAATATGAAAGGTAATATGGCCAGGTAGATTTTACTTTACTTTTACTTTTACTTTACTGCCTGATTTACATGTAAGAGACTCAAACATATCCAATCATGTTAATATATTTTTCTCTTGTTCAGCTAAAAATGGTCATATTAGGTCTCAGGTTAATATTGGGGTACACGGTGGGCCTCTTTTGCTTCCAGACACTAATTATCATCAGTAAAAGTGAAACGCATTTGGCTGTAAAGACAAACTATTGACAGCGATTATTGAAGGACGACTTAAAGAAAGAAATGGCACACTTTTAAATCACCTTAATACACCTTGATGGCTGCTTGGCAGTCAAAACCTTTCACCTGAGAACTCCGCGACAAACCAAGCTTGAAATAAAAAATTGCAATATCCAAGGGGCGAAGATAGAGAAGATTTCTCGAGAGACATTTGCGCACTCAGAATTTTCGACAGTGCCCTGGGCTTCTCTGTCTTGACCAAATGTACTTGTAAGACATTTCAAAGGGCTTTAGTCAACTGAACAACCGTAGACTCGGGAGTAGATGGAACGGTTTGAATTTAAGACTATTTGGTCTAAGGGGGCCAATTAAAGGCTACACAGTGTGCGAGGACGGTAACTAAAAATAACCAATCAAGCAATTCAAAGACGACGTGATTGGCTTGACAGCCAGCAGTGAATGTACACCAGTAATTTAGCCAGTTTCGAGAGCTAACTCCGCAAAGATTGACATGAATGCACCCACTGGAAACATTCAGTTGTTGTAAACGTTCTAAGCGTACACATTTCAGCTCATAAGACGAAAAAGAATACAGTCGAGCTGTATACATCTATACAGTGATGTCTTTCTGGGTGAAAGCCGTCGTGTAGTGAAGAATTAATAGCTGGTCACGTGACTCGTTCTCCCAAGAGAATCTCCTCGCATCTCAGGATACTTCATTACTAAGAATGGAACCCTGAGTCTTTAGACAACTATGCACGTATATGTAACATTTTCTAAAGAGAATTCTTTGAGAAACTGAACATCGATGCCTAGCAGCTATTTTTCATATTGCATGCTTTCAAAATATTGCTGAGTCCTAAAATATCTCTAAGAAATCGCCTAATCCATATTTTAGATGCAGAGTTGAATGTATTAGAAAGGGAATCTAACTTTGGCAAGATAGAGTATAGACGTACTGTCAGTCAGAAACCACTTGCCTAACTGTTTAGTTGTGACTATTTTTTATGATTAAAAACGTGCACCGGTGAACTTGATAATATCAACCACAAAATGGACTTCCTCGTCTCAATAATTGAGTTTTCAGTTCGTCATTGATTTAGCCTTATTGAAATTCAGAAGAGCACAAACTTGTCTCGACAAGCTACTCGTGCATGACTCCCGACTCAGACCCTGTTCGACAGTTTTTATTGCAAAAAAAAACAACACTTTAACAGATTGTAGTTGTTCGCAATGACTTTGTCTCATTGCCTTTATAGGGCAACAGACAGCGTCCTCGATACGCTCAGTAATTCCCGTTGTACACCGAACACCGTCGACGGTGTATAGAAAACATTTCGGATCGTATGCTCAGAAATCTCTCATATCATAGGGGACCTAATCAGACGTTGTTTCTCTAAGACTTGGGTGCCAACTTCCGACTTGGCTGTAAACTTTTACAGACAGTATTGACAGCTACGTGCTGTCAGAAGCGACAGCAACTGCAAATCCCACGCGATTTTTTTTATACAAAACTGTTCACATTCGTATTGTGTTTTTCCTACAAAGTGAGCCCAGCAGGTATAGAGTACTGCCTATACGTTATACAATAGGTGTTATTGGAGCCGAGTGGCGAAAAGTAAACTACAAAGCAGTGTTGCAACCAAAGGTTGCCAATCACATGACGTCAAAGAGAATTCCACAAATCTTGAACAACCTAGAGCAAAGTATTCATGTGGTGTTTCTACAACCTCACCATGTATGTCTTACTATACAGCAAAGGCTACGAGGGAATCAATTAGTTTTTAGACCTTCGCAAAGTTTAAGAAAAATCCCTCTTTCATATTCTAAAGATACCCAACGCTTTTCTTGAAATGTTTATCCAGCGTTCTTGTCATAGCAATGTCTCCGTGGAAAAGCATCTTAAAAGCATCATTCCCAAAGAGTCTGGTAAATTACTCTGAATTAGGTCTAAAGTATCGTCTACCCGGTTGCCATGGTAAAGTACCACTGGGGATGTGCAATCTTTACCGAAGATGCGAGTCTTCATGTAAGGCACATTTTGATACTATCAGTATTCCGGATAATTCAATTTAATAAATCTACTCGCTTACAAGATGGCTTGACTTAGAGTTATCTAATTATCGAAGGAACTAAAGCCCAACCTGATTCGAGCACATCTTCTGTCAAAACCAAAAGTGCAAGGTTAAACTTGCCGTTACCCAAAGCAACTTAAGGGTTAAATTTTTCCTTCGCCACAAGAAAGCTCTTCAGTCTTTAATGAACTTTCTTCAGATATCTGCAAAAGGCCATTGTAAAAAGTAGGGCAACTTACGATATGTCCAGTCGGAAATCAAGTATTATAATGCAAGTTCACTCTTTTCGAAATATCTGACAGCACTTTCCGTTCACACTAAAGATTCATTTATATTTACGTTACTCATTTGACCATGAACTGCGTGTACTTTATGTGTATGTTAGCAGTCAGCCATCAGGTTTCTCTTAATCATGGTTATTAAACTGTCGGTGTTGACGAAAATTGAAATTGGTGGTGTTTGTATCTGTCTAAACCAAGAAGGAATTTATTTTTGACCTTTCATGACCTCATCTGTTGAAGTTGTGGACGCATTAAGCCAGCAGTGACATACTAGCCCTGTAATTTAGCTACACACATGTGACGCTCGGTTGATGGCGACAACGACTACTGCTCTGGTTAAAGACGAAACAAGAGTTACAGCGGGAATCAATCTATGCGAGTCGTGTCATCCTGAATAGCAAATGCTTTCAGTGGATAAAGCTCTCGCCAGTGGACTTTGCATTTTTTTTTATCTCGACGAATACCAGTGCTATCATAATGTAAAGCTTAGCCTACGCTTCAAAGCAAACGTTTCCTCCAAGCTAGGAGAGACCTTGCTTTGTACCCTCTTACCCCGAAACAGTTTCACTTCTTAAACCACGCGAGAATTCGAAGAATTTTTGGGTTGTGTTTTCAAACTGTCAACAAGAAGTGTTCTTGTGTTCGGCCAATACGTGAACTGACTTCGATTCCTACCTTGAACTTAGTTGGCCCCTTTTATCTAAGGACCGGTTCTTTGATTTAGAGCCCTGTGTAGTATTTCATCGTCCCTGTTAAGGTCGTTTTAGAATTTTAGGTAAAAAGTAGGAACGAGCTAAATTATTAGTTCTTCGGTGTGGGAACTAAGTATCGCAGTTATTCAGTTCCACAGTTATAAACGAACTTCATGTGCAGTCAGAATTGCGACATGCTTCTGCGAAACGACGAATCAGGTTTTGTCAACATATAGGTCATGCGAAATAATCAGCCAGTCAGTCGTTGAAAACTCGTCTTTTAAGGCGAAAAAAATCTAAATTTGGAGAGCTAATTTGATGATCATTTAGTGGTAAACTGCTTCGAGGAGATATAAATATGTCCTTTGAATCTAACCAAGATGTATTTCTTGACAACACCATTCCATACGAACGTTATCAATGATGCTTTTAGGAAAGCACATTCATCGCGCACATGTACACGAGATTGGATAAAATTCAACATAATGCAATTATTTATCGGACACAAAATCTACTGTACCTTTCACTCAGAAAAGAATTCAGCCATCAAAACCACTCATCTACATCCTCACCTCGGCAAATGTTACCACGCTACAATCCGATTTACATCAATGAGCACTGTTGGTTTTTATTTTTTATTTATTTATTCGGATGAACAACAGGAGTAAATTCCCAACGACATGGATCCGCTGAACATAGAAAATACAAGCAATTTTCACACAAACATACAACTCACTGACGAAAAAATCAATTACGACGAACATTAAAATCATGAATAAGGGTAATTCACTGTACTAGTTATCAGAAGACTAAATCTGTCGAAAATGTTAATAATCGAGCTTAATTTTGATATATCGTTATAAGTGCTTAAAACACGTAGCATTAAGGAGTGTATATACGAACATTTATTCTGGAAAGGGGCACCCGAAATGGAAGGTAAACCTTTGAACTACGTTGAACATTCAGTGCGATTTGAGTCAACTACGAACAATATACCACAGAATGAACACATTCGTATAGGAAACCTTCCTACGATTATGTAAAGGAGGCAATTTGAAAAGTTGATTCGCATTAATTAACGGTGTATTCTGAAGAGCAATACCGCAAATTTAGTTTAAAACACTAAATATTTCATAAATCTCTTTTGATGTTCTGCGTGTGCTCTCAAGCCTTTCGGAAGAAGTGATGTTTTACATCGGATTCTTGACAGGACACTTAAAGCTGAGTCATCACACTAAGCGTTCACAGAATGTTGAGGAGTTCCCTGTCTTCAGTCGATCGACTGAAAAGATGATAAATTTAATGATGACGTTTCGACGAAGTGGAGCCAGTGAACAAATTATTCATTACTAATTTTAACTTAAAGTATCAATGAAGCAAAGCCTTCTTTGGCTGTGATGACTTTCAATCGTGCGTCCAACGTTTGAAGACGCGTTAAGCTGAACAGAACACGTTATCTAATTTCCGAAGTAACATCAAATGCCATTCGGGCAAACGTCAACATGATAAACTGTGTATGTGTCTTGCATATGTCTAGGTAGTGGCTAATATGTATAGTCTCTGTGTTCGGTACCCAGCATTACAACTGCTCCCTGTTTTGTCACAAGCTGGGAGTTTTGTTACTGTGAGAGACACTGTAGAGTAAATTTTGAAAACATGCGCATTTCAATACACTTTATGTGTTCTAGACACGGAAAAATGACAAACTGACGTTTTACTGCGGTGCATAGAAATTGCGTTGTCTGTGGTTTTAGTTATGAGAATTCCATGTGTTTGCTCGCCAGTACATGATTCAAGAGAGCCGTTGGAAAGCGTACAATCAGTTAACATACATTAAATGTATATGAAGGAAAGGGAAGCCCAAAGAGCCCTTGTTTGCTTATAAATCATTAGCTTCGCGCCAACATTAAATGTCTCAAGATTAACACAAAGAAACACTTATTATAATCTTGTTACTTCAGCATGTCGGTCATTGTGTTGTCAACCACAGAAGAGCAGCCAGCAGCATGTTGAACTATACTGCACTACAAAGTGACATAGAAAGATGATAAATGTGACAAGTTGAAGACTGCTGGTACATTAAACTCAAAATCTATCTTGTCAATATATACCTTGTGTAAAGATGATTTCAACATTTACTTAGAGGAAAAAGTCGAAAGCGTTACTTGTTCAGAGAAATTTCACTGCGGAAGTTTAAGTATTCTGATAATGTTGCTAGGTTTATTCGTCCTCACGGTTACGTATTGCTCAGGATAAAAACTAATCACAAAAGACTATTTCAGTGAATAACAGCATCTTCAAAAGTTTGTCTGCAATAATGTGGAGTGAGTTTGATGGCGCCGATATGCAGTATGGATAAAGAGTAAGAAGTATACCATCAGCAGTGAGCCACGACTGATGAATAACGCTGACAATGCCGCTGTCTTAGGCTGCAGCCATCAACACCAACGACGAGATCTTTGAAGTCGACAACAAGGATGTCAAACAGCACGCCGGAATCACGTATGCAAGACGTGATATGAATTATTCTTGCCAATGCTGTGACTTCGAGGTTAATAAATAATTGTTATCTCTGGACTGATACACGCAGGAAATCAGTCATTTTTTGTGAATAATTTGTACTGTGTTTTTGTTCGCATTGATGCGAACTGATACCCGGATTTACATGCAAATTGATGTAACCTACGTCATCGTGACACTTTCAAACTCTTAGGGAGAGGCTCTATATTCAAATGAATGTTTTCCCCACATGAAGTAAAGTTTGACAAGAAATCTCGTGAAAATGAAAAACAAGAAAATGATCTTAGACTCCAATCTGTGAAAACAAACATAAAGACGTGAAGGCTCATTGGGTGCAACTTCTTACACAATTTTCATGATTTTACTTTCAAAACTTTAAAATAGTTCATGTAAATGATAAGCTATAAGCTAGCGATTTCAAGATGAAGTAGGTCGGGTTACTAGTGCACTCTCATAATTGTTTTTATCAAGGCTTTGGAACAAGATACATTAATAACACAAGAGAGAGAGCTTCAGTGCCGGCAATAGGTAGGACGATCGGTCTCAGCTATCGCACACGTCCCCCTTGATTAACGATTGGGCACCAGTAAAAGCTATTTATGACTGAAACAGATCGACGCAAAACTATTCTGTTGGCTTTTGGTTACTGTGAAATTGAGGATGTCTGAAATCATACAATCTTACTGTGATGGGTTCTGATTTGTCGTATATGCACCACGCTGCTAATGCTTTTTAACATATTTATTAGACACGCATATCAATGGCAGCACTTGCAATTCATGGTTCATAAAAATATTCAATATGGTTTGACATATTGTTATGACGTTTCATTCCTTGCATTATAAGAAGATCCTGGAAGACTCTCTTAATCTGACAACTGCTCTCACAAGAAACACTTTTCTAACACAGAAAGTCACGTCAAACGCGGCAAAATTCATCACAATTTGTTAAATAACCATAATAAATTTCACAACAATAACTCATTCGTCTTGCTTAAATTTTTCCTGGTCACTGCAGGTGGATAAAAATTTGCCCATAAAATATGTTCAAGGAGCAGTTTGCCGTTGCCTTTGATTTTTCAAGACCGAGTTTTCACTTGGGTAAATTTTCAAATCTCTGGACGACGGGGAAAGTTCGGCGAAAGAATAATTTAAAATTCTACAAAAGTCCGCTTTTACTAAGCGAAAGCTCTTTTCAAACAAAAAGAATGGCAAGATTATAGTGTTTAAGTAACAAAAGGCACAATATCAAGAAATGCCAAAAACATCAAACTACATTATTTATTTTAACATGGGCGAGGGAATCAGTTATATCATAATTTTGATAACTTTTTGAATATAAGCCAAACACTTCCACATTGAATTGGTATGGCATTCTTAGTGCAAAGACCAAATCAAAGAGATTTAGACAGTTTTTTCCATAACCCATGACATTTTGTTTTCTAGTTTGCGACGTAAATCTTGTTAAATTTTAAGTTTCTGTAAAATTACTAATCGAAGATCTGCTTTCAGCAATTCTCCTTGGAAACCCGCGGAAAAATTTGCCTGTCGTGATATGACGGGATTCTACACTGTGCCATGACTACTTCGCACATCAAATCACCTCAGATGTGTCGTTCATCCATGGAAGGTCTTGTCCTCAATCGTGCGGTAAGATTGCAACTGCACGAATTTGAGAATAGGCGTTTCAAATATCACAATCCATCACGTTCTGTACGCCCGCAATCCCGTCTCTTAAAGTACTTACATGCAAACAATCCAGCAAAAATCAACCTTAGCCTTGTCTTCTCCTGCGGGTGGCATTATCCAAAAGGTTAATCTGTGCTGTATTTGTTAAGAGCTGCCGAGTAATTGCAGTGATAATTACAGTCCAGATTCTATCACCCAGTTAGTAATTTTTACGAGCAATCTTCTGTAACCATTCTGTACGATATCGTAATAAAGGCAACATATGTCGTCCTTTCTTGCTAAACAATATGTTGTACAATTAAGGTTCATGGATCATATTTTTTTCCTATCTACCCATACATTGATGACATGACGTACGTATACTATATAAATGTAGTCTTCATTTTCATGAAATTTGTCAAACCTTTATTACTGTCGTCATATACTATATGTGCAGTAGATTCTTCCCTTTCTCCTTCTAGCCACTTACAGGACATATCAGCATTCGTTGCGGCAAGACATATAATATGCGGAAAACTCTAATATCAGAAGACGGCATAATATACTGTGAGATGCATATTATCTGTGCTAGGCTTCAATTAACATTTAGTAGGTGATATAATCTTGGCCTCTGGCAATATACAAGAAATAAGTCTCTCAAGGATTAAATCCCAAACTATACCAGACTTACCCAAAAAAACTGTGAATTTACATTGAATCATTCTGCTAAAATATTTTTTTCGCTGTTCGAGTTGAATAAGTTATCTATGGCTGGACGCGTGACCAACTAGCATGTGATCCCGCGACAAAACGGAGCATTCCGGAAAAAAATATATTTTCGAATTTACTTGAAAAATTCGACTTCATGCGTCTCTAACAATACCTCTGTTGCACGATGTGAAAGAAGGACTGTCGGTATTCTGTGAGTAAAGTACAGAACAAATTACTCATTGCAAGTGTACATACGAAGCCGATGCACATGCGCAGAACAAATATGGCAGTCGTTGTCTTGTTGTCCGATTACCCCGAGGAACATGAATAATTAAATAGATAAGTAATAATTAAATCTCGAGAAACGTAAATGGATGAATACCGAGAAACATAAAAAAACAAAAGAATAAATAAATAAATCCAGCTTTTTTTATTAGTCTCTCAAATAGTATTATATGCTGATGTGCTCACGTGCACTAAGTCTGTTTGGATAATGATTCAACTTGCACTGTACAGATTCGCTCACGGTGAAAAATGTTCGCATCATATGGTCGGCCCATCATTAATAAGGTCACAGTTACACATCCTTCGGGTTCCCAGAACCCTTCACGCACGTGAAGACACTGAGTCTGTATTATTCGTGACATCACTGAGGGTTCGAGGGAAATTTCTTGAGGCTTTGAACACAAAGTCTGCGTGAGAGATTTTAATGTGACCCTTGGTAATGGAGGTCATCCAACTCTGGTTTCATAAAAAAAGCTAGAGGGGAAAAAGTGAGCTTGAGTAGATGGATTTCATTTTTCTAAAAAAATCTCATAGTTTGATTTGTTAAGGAAATCCAGAAGCTGAAAAAATAAACAACATTCAACGATGTTGAACTTCGAACTATTGTGGTCATATTGGGATATGAGGAGGGTGGCACATTCTATCCGCAGAAGGAACGTGCTTGCGGTGTGGCGATACCCGGTGTGCAAAGAATTGTAAACGTTTTAACAGGCTTTTTATCATCAAGTAAGGAGCTGTGGCAGACTTTGACGTTATTTCATTAGCTGCCCTAGGCTTTCTACGCCATTTAAAATCCGTTTTCACAGTTATCCTAGTTTGTTATCTCACGGCATAATCACCAACATTACACAAACTTATACCCTGTTCACTGTGAACTGTATGCAGATAAAGTTTTCTTCTTGAGCAAGGCGGGTGCATTACATTGTCTAAAAGGCTTAGAGAACAGCTCGTGTGTTCATAACGGCCCGAGTATATTACCTCCTATCCTTCTATATGTCAGGACTAACTTTTGTCAATGGTTCGTCTCCCATGACAGCACTGTTAGTGTGTCTTACCTAGGCTTTATTCGATTCTACTGGTTTGCTGTATACATTTTAATGAAAGTATGGTTGCAACCACCTTTTACCTGGTAATTATTGAAATACATGTATAAATGCGCTAAAACTAATTTCGTAACTCTGGCATGTTTGGGTAAAGAGTACGATGTATTTCAATCATTCTGTGTTTACCTGCGTAAGCTGCTCGAAAAATGTTGCCATGGAAATAAGTTACATATTTTATTAAGGTAGTATGCGCCTCGAAAGTGAAAGACTTAAACATTTGTTCAAACTTTCCTAAATGAAACTTTCAACATTCTCTTACCAAATCAACAATAAAAATCGGGGTCACCATGCAAAGTTTGGAACTAGGGAAACAAATTACCCAACATTTTGAAATTCAAAATGGCCGCCATTCTTATGTTAACTCTATTTGGGAAAATTAAATTTTGGATTTTCTTTCTCCAAAAACTTTTAACTGAGCCCCCACATTTTGTAGATCACAGAAGAATTGTAGAAATTTGAGAGTCCGACTTTTTGTAACCCAGGCGCATTTTACCTTAAGTATAGGAATGTGGATGTACCTTCAGAATGACACAGGCATAGGTTGCCTTAGGAAACCACTCGGTTTTTCAGGACTGAAAGAAAACGCCTGCAAAAATTGGAACGAAGAATGGGCTTGCAATTTCAGAACTGAGGGGTGAGGATTTAGCCTGTCCGTTTTGGCTGTGATGTTTTCGCTATGTGACTGAGTGCCGTACTTTGTGGGTTCGAATCACATCGAGAATGAACCTATGCATGTAATGGCACTCTAACACTTTCACGCGTAACGTTCTCGAACTGTTACATAATTTAAGTTTGAAGACTGACGGTATTACTAGCTGCAAGCTGTTCAAATTTACAATCTTTAACTCAAATCACAGTGCCGTCCTCAGCAGGTATCGCAATTATCGAATAATGCCCGTGGCAAAAATACATAAACGATTTCCTAACGCCTTTTACCTTAACGATATCTTAATGGCACGGGAACTGATCTCCAAAAAGCTTAAATTACGTCAGAATGAGAACTTCATAATAGCATCCAGATGGAAAGATATTCAAAGTTAACGCTCCACGAGAACTAAGGTATATATATATATATATATATATATATATATATATATATATATATATATATATATATATATATATATATATATATATATATATATATATATATACAACGTTATTTCATGAGCCGCGTGACTCATTCGTCAGGAGACTAAAATGGTCTGAATATACAATTTTGTAGATGTCATCTACATGGGGTACACATCACTGAGTACGCAGATGGCGGAATGTTGGTTCGGATTGACAGTTACTCCATAACAATATATTGTTACTGTTATGAAGAAACGAACTTTGTTATGCAACAACGAACTTCCAACTTCCCGCTATGTAAATCACTCCTCGATTTGGAAATGAATATTCATAACAGTAGCAATGTATTGTTATAAATTGTTATATTACTACATTTTGTTGTATACCCACCGACCTACGTTCATACATACACAAACACATACATAGATACATACATAGATAAAAAGACAGATACATACTAGATACATACATATATATAGATGTATACATAGATACATGGATACATACATATACATATATAGATAGATAGATAGATAGATAGATAGATAGATAGATAGATAGATAGATAGATTGATAGATAGATAGATAGATAGATAGATAGATAGATAGATAGATACATACATACATACATACATACATACATACATACATACATACATACATACATACATACATACATACATACATACATACATACATACATAGCTACATACATACATACATACATACATACATACATACATACATACATACATACATACATTACATACATACATACATACATACATACATACATACATACATACATACATACATACATACATACATACATACATACATACATACATACATACATACATACATACATACATATATACGATAGCAGCAATGCCGGGGCAAAAGCAATCTTAAGTGGGAAAAAGAAGGAAAATGTCATCACAGAGGGCAAAGGTCATCTCAGTTACATATCTTTTTTGCAACAAAACTTTTGTTTCGAATATTACATCTGTCAATCAAAAATTAGAACACCAGGTTTATAGGCTAGCTCAAAATTAGATATGTACATAATTAATGAAGTACAGGATGTGGCATCATAAGGTCTCCCATCGTACAAAATATGAAGGGTATAGCCCCTTGGTTACTGACTTATGGACAAATATGTATATTTGAGGTCAAAAGTAATCGAGGTCACGTGAAATTTTTTCAAAAAAATTTGTATCCCATAGTTATCCCTATATACTAAAAATCTGACCTCTAGCTCTATTGGCTTGCCAAAAATTAGATATGTGCATATTTAATTAGGTATCATACATGGCACTACAAGGTCTCCCATCATACAAAATATGATGACATTTTCTTAAAAAACCTTAACACTGATACATTTCCCTGTGCACCAAAAATCATAACTCTAGCTCTAGTTTGAAGGCCGGAATTAGATATGTGCATAATCAATGAGGTATAGAAACATGCAAGGATCATAGGTCAAGTTCATCCTCAAAATTTGGGCCGACTCGCAGCGATTTCGAAGCTGTTATCCAATTGGTTGGCAGTATCGTACCGTTATAATGAAATAATACAAATATACTCCCTAAGTTGCTGTGAATAGTGACAATCGACCAATCAGATATAACCTCGCAAACACGCTGCGAGTCAGCCGCAAAATTTTGATTTGCAGTTTGATCCCCTGTTGGTCATTGTTCAGTCGTCACTAGCCCCCCAGGGCTCTTACATAGGCCAGAATAAGCCATTGGTATAGCTTAGCTGCAAAGATATAGGGGAGGTCAAAGGTCATTAAAAATTCAGAAAAATAATACATAAAGTCTTCTTCTCATAAACGGCATGGTGAAAATTCTTGAAATATGGTATATAGCATCTAGGTGGTATGGTTAAAAAGTTTCTTAACAGATTGTCGATTTTTCAATTTTTATGCAAGTTAGGCGAAATTAAAATTTTTAATAATTAATAACAGTCAGGTCATGTATCCAATCAAAATATGAAGGGTCAGGTGCACCAGTACTCAGTATGCCTAATATGCCCTGCAAGTTTGAAAAGGCTGCGCGCAACGGTTTTGGAGATCTAGCTTTGCAAAGAATTTACGGAAGAAGAAGAGGAAAAAGATTTTGATTTTTCAAGTGAACTTTTATCACTAATATTAATCTCCTGTACAGAAAAGTACACATCAAATCAATTCAAAATTTGAGACGAAAAGCAAAAAAGAAATCTGACAAATGCGTTATAGCAAATGATGGTCAATTATTGGAAATACTGAACAAAGTTGGACTATAAAAATCAGCAAAAACTGCAAAATGGCAAAGACACTGATGCTTGAGCGAGACGGAGAGAACTGGTGAAAAGGCAAACAGGAAGCTATAACACTTGCAACATGGGCAAAGAAACCAATTAAATCCGAAGCACAATTTTGTTATTGACAGAAGGCAAGATGCGAGGTGCATGAAAAATCTCCACTGAATGGGAAAAAGCAAAAACAAACTTCGAAACAAGAAAAAGCGACAGAAATTTGCAAAGAAAAAAGACAAGAACACCTTACATCTTGCATAAAAAGCCGCCTAACCGCAAATGAGAAGGGTAGGCTATTGAGAAAATCTTCGCTGGCATGTACATGCCAACGAAGAATCTTTTCAACTGACTACCCCCTCCCATTCCGTGAGGAGTACGGTGCCCAGGAGGAGTTAGGTTTTGGCAAAAGGGAAAGTGTGCTTAGAGGTGAAAGCACACAAACGAAAGAAGTGTTCACAACAAAATTGAATCAATAGTAATTGTTCCATCAATGTCTACGGAAGCAATGACGTCATTGATACACCAAATGTTTTTGAAAGCACTTATGTTTGAATTGAGCGTGAAGTAATTATATTCTTCTAAAATGCGAGCACAAACTCGCCTTTTAAAAACATAAACAAGCATGTTATTGATTGAGGGATCATGACCATTGATTGCATTTCGTCTCGTCACATGAATTGCAATTTTAGCTGTCGTAAAAAGAAAATTTAAAAGCGCAAAAGTATTCTTGTCCATGTATGATTTATCAAAGGGTGGGCCTAAACAAACCACCAGAATAAAATCTTGCATTCCTGACCAAGAAAACAAACGGTGACAGAGCTTACGAAGGAGAATGAACAAAGGAGAAAGACGAGATCATTCTAAAAATATGTGTAAAAAGGTCATCTCTGGCACTACAGAAAATACAATCAGAGGATGAGCTTTACCCAGAATGGAACATAAACGAGCCAGTTGCGTACGCACCGTGAAGAAGAAGAAGAAGAAAAAGTGATCCTGAGTAAATACAATAGGGGACATGCCCCATAGGGCTTTGTACCCTAAAAATGCTTTAGCACATTAAAAACAGACAATCAAAACAATTTTTATCATACAGATAAGTAAATTACTTCATCAGATCAGATGCTGGATTGTACCACTCTTTTATGGGGGAAGTTTATCAGATCGCTCATTTTTAAGCTCTTTGAGTAAATAAAGTTTTCACTGTATTGCTTTTGAGAAATCAAAATCCTTATTTTTTCTCAGAGAGTTACCACACTTATGGCGGCCATTTTGAATTTCAATAAAATTTGGATAATTTGCTTCTGTACTTTCTTTACCAAAATTTGCTCTGTGGTTCCTTTTTTTATTCTTTACCTGAGAAAAGTTTGATCAAAAGTGTAAATCATTAAGTTTCGAAGTGAGTCCTACATCACCTGCGACGATTTTTAGAACAATTCTTCTTATGCCGAAGCCTTCGGCATCTGCCAACTAATTTTCTCCACTAACCATTTAGAGCATTTTCTGACTCTTTCTTTGAAAACCCAGTCTAATTACTTAATGGAAATTTGTCGCGTCATCAAATTTACTTTAAACATCGCACACAGATTTAAGCCCATTCAACTTGTATAGCCTACAGAAAAATATTTTATCGTTTAAGTTTCAGAGGGAATGTAGCTCAGAAGACTTGCGCTTTTAGTATATCATGACAACGCCGTTCTCATAATTCCTCTATGATACAGCTATGTACTGTCACATTAACCAATGGCTCTAGGGGTTTTATAAGAACAGTGGAAGTGTAGGCAGTACTGAATTATTCACTCAGTGACGTAAATTCATCGATCCTCCGAAGAAGACATGAAAGCATTCGTAGACGAGCTCGCTGGGCAAGTTCTCTTTGTCATCAAATTTTCATCTTTCGTCATCACCTGAAATGTCAGATAGAATACGCCAGGGTTGTTTTTGTTTCGTGTCGTTGTAATCGAGCCAATTCATTTCATTGCAGAAGGATACCATTATAAAGATCGTTCTGAGGATGGTTTCTGAATATGTAAAAAATTGACTTGTTTATCTATGGAGTACAACATTGGCCTCTCATTTAAATGTACCCTCCAATGGAGAGTATTCTCTACCTCTCTTTCTTTTAAAATACCTTGACCGTAAGCAAAATAATTACAACAGTGTTGGAGAAGCTATTCTCTCTTTATCATAAAACTGTTGAGTAGATATGCTCTCCTGCATCAAAGTCTGTTGTTTAATTTTCTGATTCGCCAATCAAGCTTGTTCTTGAATCTAATCACAGAGTAACATATAGACAGAGTCGCAACACTTGCATGTCTTTTGTTCCATGGTCGTCTCGGTAGACTATTGGCTTTTCATATTAAAATGAGCTCCAAAGGTGTTAAACTTTTTGGAGGCTTTGTTGGTGGTTGATAATTACACGAGATTATGCGAAAAATACGACGAGATGGCATCGTACTGCCAGTCGCGTAGCAACCATAGTTACTTCGTGAGCTCTCAGGCCAGAAACACTGCTTCACGCCAATCAAAACATAACACGCCAGCAGTTTCATAAACATGTCCTTCCTTGACGCACGTGTAAAAGAGGGTACGACTGACCGTAAACCATTGAGTAAAACCAGACAGTATCGATAAAAGACTTTCAAATTTGGTTCAAACACACTCATTATATATTCATAAAAATATGAGAGGAATTTTTAAAACGGTAAAACTCATTTTCCTGAAGCTCAAAACACTCCCGTTTTCGCCAGCACGTCAATTCTGCTCAGCACCACACGACAACAACAACACAAACTTTGCCGAACATTCTTTCGCTTAACAATTGGCGAAAATCCGAAAATTACCGAAGGATTCATGGTCGGCACTCTTCGGAAAAGAGAGGCGAGAGCAACCTGAGGCGAGGCGAACATGGATGGGTTACGTAACCGCTTCACGCCTTAAACAATACCTGTTGCCACTCTATCTATCTTTCTCTATGATCTAATGTTCTCTAGAATCAGAATGCATGACTTTTGACTCCAGGGGTTTCTGCATGTATTGTTGACCTTTCTGAAACACCCTGTGCCGATTTAGTCAAGTTTCCCATCGAGTTAATCTCAGAAGATGACGTAGATAGCTGTGATATCGCAGCGGTGCTGTGGCGTCTATCGATCGCACTCGTGTCAAGGGTCAGCGCCTGTGGCGATGACCCTTGACCCGAGCGCGATCGCTAGACGCCACAGCACCGCAGCGATATCACAGCTAAAGATGACGCTGTCAACGTTTATAAACAAACGTGTGCTTTGCAGCAGTTTCCAGTGAACACATCGATGGATATGAAAGTTTTACTGAATAATATTAAATATGCCGGTCAACTTTTCGACTGACAACACAGTAAAAACGCTTTAATTACAAATATGACTGGCATTAAGCTGACTCTATACAATACGCATGACAGAAATATCGCAATGTCCTGACATATTTTATAGCTGTAACATTCGTTTCTTATAATCCTACCCTTTCTACGAAGGAAGATTATCCATTGAGTTATGGCATTTGCGACGAGACAACTAGCTGTACAATCGCTCCAAAATATAAATGAAAAGACCTGTTTTTCTCGTCTATGGTAAAAATAACTTTAAAGATATTTAAAAGTTCGCCAAACTGCAGTCATGAAACTTCCGTTACGATCAGCACGGAAGTTATAAAAGTATTGCGACATCGATCAATGTGAAAGCCTGAATATCGCGATGTGAATTTAACATCTATGAATTGAGCCTATGATTATGATTATTCAGGGCTTGAAATTAACTTTTTACCCTGGTAGTCCACTTGGACTACCATTTTCTGAAGTTGGTGGCCCAGTGACAATGGCTGGTAGTCCATGAATATTTTAGTTTAGGGATACTGTACTCGTCCGAGTATAAGCCCTGGTTCAGCAACACAAAATAGCAGTAAAACTAGGGGCTTCAACTCGAGAAACCCCATGTTATGTGTCACGAACGCTTAATTTATGCTAATTTATATACATTTTAACACTTTCTATCACTTTCAAAATCGGCTTATACATCCAAAGAAATTGTAACTTAAGTAAAGAAAAACAGAAAAAAAATATTCTCATGATCTTTATGAATTGGCATGCCTTGTTACACCAGAGTCTCTCTATACAGAACGTAATACATACTGATCGACAACCATAGATAAGGCAAAAAAAAGAAAAAGAAATGTTTCTGGTCAGCGCACGCGTCACTTGAACAACAGCGCGTCACCCTTTTTTTCTGTATGTGGCCGGCGGCCGTGGCTGACACCAAACC